>NW_005843228.1:117459-119767 GCF_000455745.1 Alligator sinensis
CTGGATAATTAAAACAGTCCGTTGGGGTGGGTTCCCCTCCTTCCCTCAGGTATCGGGTGCACTGGGCAAACTCCTGAGCGGGGGTCAGCTTTTCCGCCTTCCTCACCTTCACCCCCGCTAGGAATAGGGTCGGTGTTTCCTCTGGAGGTCCATAGTAAACCTGCTCACTGCCCATTACACACCCGAACTCCCCGACAGACAACTTTGTTCTCCACTCCTTTATGACTGCTCCTTCCCTTTTTACTGAGAAGTAGCCGTCAGTGTTTCTTCTATCCCCTCCTTCCGCCTGGTGGTAGGCGATATGCGCCCAGAGCTCGTTTGCGCTTTCCACGCGGTGGATCCCGGTGCTCCAGGGGCAGCACTCAATTAGATTCATCTCCACCACCGTGCCCATAGATCCTGTTCGTGACGCCATGTCTCGGCCGGGTAGAACTGACCGAGGGAAACGCTGGTTAATTAAGCGAACGTCAATGCTAATATGGAGTGTTGTGCCCAACAATTGTGGCAGGCTCACTGCTTTGTCCGGCATGCCACACTTGGAGGAGGCCAATTCTGATTGGTAGAGTATTTCCACCAATCAGGTGGTGGTGGGGAGAGGCTTGCCCCACCCCTGCCCAGAGAGCAGGGGCAAAGAGCCCTGGACCTGATTGAGAACTGCACCTTGCAGGTCTGGCAGACTTTGGGGGCAGAGCCTCCAGAGAGGATAAAAGGGCAGCGTGCTTGGCATGCAGGGCAGATGTGTATGGGACTCAAGAAGAGCTGGGGAGAGCCGCCCAGCAGGCGATTGCCCAGAAGAACCCCTGAAGATGCCGCTTGGGGATTCAAGGAGCGGGAGGCTCCAGCAGTGCACAACCTGATGTACGGAGCCTCGGCCATGGGAGCGGTTCGAAACCCCTCGGGCCGATCTTGCGGCACACAACCCTGGTGCACAAAGCCTCGGCCCTGGGAACCACTTAAGGGGTTTGGGCTTATGATCCTGGCATGAGGCCGGGTAGCTGAAGCTGGTAGTGTAGCTTGGCAGTGCTAAAAGAGCCACCCCCTGCCTTTTGTGCCCAGAGTGGAGCACGTGGCCAGCGAGAAAGCCCTGGGTGCAAGGCCAGACAGGAGGAGCCGGGAGTGTGGCTTGGCACAGCTGAAAGGGGCCTTGGTGCCCAAAGCAAGGCACAGGGCTGTAGAGAAACCCCAGCATGAGGCAGGGAAGCGGAGGAGGTGGCACGGCTCAGCCTGGGTGCCCGAGATGGGACACCAGGCCACGAGAGGAGCCGGAGGTGCCACTGGAGGAAGGCTGCAGTAGACCCGATGACCAGAGGATGAGTCCCAACTGCCCTGGAGAGGGGAATGTGAGTTGCTGGGGAAGTGGGTTCCACAGGGGCGGTGATTTCTGGGGAAAGGGGACCCCACTGTGGAATCAGTGAGTAAAGGCCCAAGTCCCAGCACTGGCCCAGGAGGAAGGGCACTGGGCCCCTATTGTTCCTATCAAGAGTTTTGCTAGGGCCCATGATCCCAGTGGGAGGGGACCCTAGCTTCCAGTGTGTCTATGCTTCCAGAATAGGGTGGGTGTGCGCCTAATAATTTGGAGGTTGCTTTGTATATTTTGTATATCATTTCTAACCAGATTGTTTATTGTTATGTCTTATTATTGATATATATATATATATATATTCTTGTTTAGTTGCTACTTTTCCTGTCTGTGAACTTACCCTTCCAGTACCACATTCTGTTTATTGTCCTGTTGGGTTCCTGGTTATTCACATGCTGTGTTGATTTACCTGTGCTTACCTATCTCAGAATCGATCGTTCCTCTGCGCCTGGGGTGACTAGAGCACTCACCTTGTTTCTTGTTTGCTGCTTATCCAGTTCCCCTATCGGGTGTTGGTGTGACACCCCAGTGGAGGGTCAGTTCCCAGACGATCCATTATTTTGGAGTATTGTTTATTGTCTGTGCTTTGTAAATATTTATTCTCATATTTCAGGTGTGTGTTTATATTTATATTTCATATTTCATGTGTATGTTTATATTTATATTATGAATCAATAAATTATATATAGTTAAGTAACAGTTGGCCTGGCCTGGCTCTATTGAGGTTAGAGGGATCTGAACCCAAGTGACAGCCTCTCTCTCACAGCACCATTATTGCCTGTCCATCTATCCCATCCAATTGGAGATGGGGCACACCCTTGCATGTACCTGGGTTACACAATGCAGGATTAAAGATGAGGAGCAGGTCAGGGGGCAAACAAGGACCAACTCCTGCATTCATGGGAGCATTGCTGTGTTGTCCCCTTTTCTTTCTGCCTCTCAGCAGGA
>NW_005843228.1:119782-133704 GCF_000455745.1 Alligator sinensis
TACACAGAGGAAGTGCCCCGATACAGAATATAGCTGATCTCTAGCTGCCCCTTTTCTTTATGCTCTCCAACGGAAACATATCTCAGCACAGGAGTCTAGACTTACCAATTTCATCAGTGCAAAGGACTGTACCGAGGGCTCAACTTTGCTTATACAAGCCGGGGGAGGAGAATCTTGAGTCAGGGCCTTGTATTTGGGAACTGGGTGTTATTCACACAATGGTAGTCACCTTTCAGGCACAAAGTGATCAGTACGTGCAGCACAACCAACACTGAAATCCCTAGGAAGAGAGCAATGTAGGGCCTGAGTGTATGCTGACAGCCAGGGTCTGTAGTATTAAAGGAAGGGTTGACCTTTAATTGAAAGCACCTGGTGTCACATGTATCTGGAGGAGGAGCAGAACAGTGACACACAGGGCAAGCCTTGGGGTTGTTTACTCCCCTGGTGTTTACAAGCATTTCCTTGGTTGATCACAGACCCTCAGGGGGAAAAGCCCTTTGAGGAGAGTGTCCAACAAATCCTCGGGCAAGGCTGATGGGAGATTCAGCTACCCAAGCTATTTTCCTTATGCAGTTGCAAGGGTAAATTCACTAGCTGCCTTAAGCATCTCCACATGTGATCCCAGCATCATGGGGGTTCCTGTGGATGTCTTCTGTTCTCATAGATTTTTAAGGCAGGAATGTGAGGGACCTTTCGGGGCCTTCACGGTCTTGGTACACCCCTACCCTGTTATATCTGTAAAAGACGGTGCCCTCTGCCTAGTGACTGGGGCAGGAGGACTACAGGAGAAATTGCAGTGGACAGAGGACTGTGAGTCGCTGTGGGGCCTGGCTCTCTAGTCCCAGTGGTGCAGCATTAGGAAGAACTACATTTTGTTAAAGAGTCTCTGGGGGAAGACTGCTAGAAGCAGTTTGTCCTCTTTTCACTCAGAAAGCTTTGGGGTCCTTCTGGGAAGGGCTGGGAATTGTGCCCTATCTGGGAACCTGTGGCACACGGGCGAGAGGGAGGACGGACTAGAGCTAGGACTTGTCCATATGGATGGCAGTTGGAGAGAGAATAGAATATGGGTTGACATTTTTTATTTCAACAAATACTCTTAATTGGGTGACATAGCGATGTGCTGGGATACTGCACGGCGCGCTACATGACGTAGCGATTTTGTGTGTCTGCACATGATCACTAGCTACGTTGCTGTAGCAGCAGACTCCCCAGACAGAGCGCCGCTACAGCGATGTAGCAGCAAAATTTACCCGTGCACCATACGGACGGCATAGTACCCACCCATACTGGACTGTGCTTAATACTTCCAAAAGGAAGTACTAAAGCACAGTGCTGTGAAGACTCCCCCATTATGTCTCATTTGCTTCTCACAGAGATTTATCTATTTTATTCCCAGTTTTCCTCAGTCCTACTAGAAGGCAATCTCAGCTAAAATATTTCTCAAATAAAAACCTCATCTAAAATAGTTTCATAGTAGGTAGGGTCAGAAGGGACCTGAGCGGATCATCATGTCCGACCCCCTGCCATGGGCAGGAAAGAGCGCTTCAAATGACCCTGGCTAGGTGTCTACCGAGCCTCCTTTTAAAGACCCCCAGGGTAGGAGTGAGCACCACTTCCCTTGGAAGTTGGGACCCTACTCCCATGGAAAACTACTCTTGCATGTAGTTACAGTGTTGCTCTGTACAGATAAGGGCAAAACACAGTGAGCTGAACCCTGTGGTCCTTCCTCAGGTCAAGGTCCCTTTGAAGGATCACTGGAAGTATGTCATCAATGAAAACTGAGACCCAAATTTATTTCTCATAGGGACCTAAGCTGTACAATAGAAATTGAAATCAAATCTCTCTTTAAGTGTGTTGCAGTAGCTGCAGCAGCAACAGAGCTATTTTGTGGTTTCTACATCAGCCTCAGGTGTGGAGGAGTTCATGTGTACTGTATACACACATATATACACAGTTTCCAAAAGTGTACATAGAGAGGTAGGTTGATGGGCACAGGACTAAGTGAGCCAGTCACCCTGTCCTTTCAAAACCTCCTTCCACCTGCTAGTCTCCACCCCAGTTCAGCTGGTGCAGGACCTTTGTACACCCTCCCTCAGGCCTCCCCAACAGTGCACAGGGCAGCATGCACCCTGTGTCTGCTGTGCTCCAGGGCTTGCCATGTTTGTGAGCAAGTGGCAGGATTAATAACTTCATGAGTAAAAGATTTCAAAATTTCCTCCAGGCAAAATGGAGATGAACTAAAAGGAAAACTTCGCAGTGTTACCAAAGGAGGACGTCTCTGCTGTTCTGTCCAAGTATTGGGCCATTTGCAGTTCTGCACGGATGCTCCCTTCTCCTGGAAGGTGAAAACAATCCTGATATCCATAGAAACTTGAATTACTAATAGCAGAGCATTAGGCCAGCTCATCAGACAAAGGGAGGTGCTGGGATGCCATCCCGAAGGAAGTGGGGGTTGTTCTTTTAGGAACAGTCTTACCACGCTGACCTGAGACCATCTGACTTATGGATCTGCTGCTTTTTATTGATACAGTTTTCAGACAAGCTAGTGCTGTTTTTGATAGTGTTTACTTTATATCCCAGTCAACCAGCACATGCCAAAGAGGGGGTGTCATTTACAGTTTATATAACTTACTGTTCCCCCCGAAAATGCAGTACAATGTGACTAAGACCTTCATCATTGGAAACTCCGTAAACTTCTAATTCCATATTTAAACATGTCTGTAACTAGCCTAGCGTCCAATAGCACTTGTGTTCAGTTCCTCTTGTTAGTAAATCAGTAGCAGCAGTGTAGGAGTAATCTCGTGTGAAAACCTGGCTATTAATTCAAGTCTGACCAAGGTATTAGGGAGGACTGGGAAAATAGGTGTCTGCAAGGGTAAATTCACTAGCTGCCTTAAGCATCTCCACATGTGATCCCAGCATCATGGGGGTTCCTGTGGATGTCTTCTGTTCTCATGGATTTTTAAGGCAGGAATGTGAGGAACCTTTTGGGACCCTCATGGTCCTGGTACACCCCTACCCAGTTATATCTGTAAAAGACGGTGCCCTCTGCCTAGTGACTGGGGCAGGAGGACTACAGGAGAAATTGTAGTGGACAGAGGACTGTGAGTCACTGTGGGGCCTGGCTCTCTAGTCCCAGTGGTGCAGCATTAGGAAGAACTACATTTTGTTAAAGAGTCTCTGGGGGAAGACTGCTAGAAGCAGTTTGTCCTCTTTTCACTCAGAAAGCTTTGGGGTCCTTCTGGGAAGGGCTGGGAATTGTGCCCTATCTGGGAACCTGTGGCACACGGGCGAGAGGGAGGATGGACTAGAGCTAGGACTTGTCCATATGGATGGCAGTTGGAGAGAGAATAGAATATGGGTTGACATTATTTATTTCAACAAATACTCTTAACTGCGCGACATAGCAATGTGCTGGGATGCTGCACGGCACGCTACATGACGTAGCGATTTTGTGTGTCTGCACATGATCACTAGCTACGTTGCTGTAGCAGCAGACTCCCCAGACAGAGCGCCGCTACAGCGATGTAGCAGCAAAATTTACCCGTGCACCATACGGACGGCATAGTACCCACCCATACTGGACTGTGCTTAATACTTCCAAAAGGAAGTACTAAAGCACAGTGCTGTGAAGACTCCCCCATTATGTCTCATTTGCTTCTCACAGAGATTTATCTATTTCATTCCCAGTTTTTCTCAGTCCTACTAGAAGGCAGTCAGAGATAAAATATTTTTCAAATAAAACCTTAATCTAAAGTAGTTTCATAGTAGGTAGGGTCAGAAGGGACCTGCCATGGGCAGGAAAGAGGGCTGGCGTCAAATGACCCAGGCTAGGTGAGGTGTCTACCGAGCCTCCTTTTAAAGACCCCCAGGGTAGGAGTGAGCACCACTTCCCTTGGAAGTTGGGACCCTACTCCCATGGAAAACTACTCTTGCAGTTACAGTGTTGCTCTGTACAGATAAGGGCAAAACACAGTGAGCTGAACCCTGTGGTCCTTCCTCAGGTCAAGGTCCCTTTGAAGGATCACTGGAAGTATGTCATCAATGAAAACTGAGACCCAAATTTATTTCTCATAGGGACCTGAGCTGTACAATTTAAATTGAAATCAAATCTCTCTTTCAGCGTGTTGCAATAGCTGCAGCAGCAACAGAGCTATTTTGTGGTTTCTACTTCAGCTTCAGGTGTGGAGGAGTTCATGAGTACTGTATACACACATACATACACAGTTTCCAAAAGTGTACCTGGAGAGGTAGGTTGATGGGCACAGGACTAAGTGACTCCAGTCACCCTGTCCCTTCAAATCCTCCTTCCACCGACTAGTCTCCACCCCAGTTCAGCTGGTGCAGGACCTTTGTACACCCTCCCTCAGGCCTCCCCAACACTCCACAGGGCAGCATGTACCCTGTGTCTGCTGTGCTCCAGGGCTTGCCGTTTGTGAGCAAGTGGCAGGGTTAATAACTTCATGAGTAAAAGATTTCAAAATTTCCCCCAGGCAAAATGGAGATGAACTGAAAGGAAAACTCTGCAGTGTTACCAAAGGAGGACGTCTCTGCTGTTCTGTCCAAGTATTGGGCCATTTGCAGTTCTGCACAGATGCTCCCTTCTCCTGGAAGGTGAAAACAATGTTGATGACCATAGAAACTTGAATTACTAATAGCGGAGCATTAGGCCAGCTCATCAGACCAAGGGAGGTGCTGGGATGCTGGGAGGAACTGGGGGTTGTTCTTTTAGGAACAGTCTTACCAAGCCAACCTGAGACCATCTGACTTATGGATCTGCCACTTTTTATTCATACAATTTTCAGAAAAGCTAGTGGTGTTTTTGATAGTGTTTACTTTATATCCCAGTCAACCAGCACATGCCAAAGAGGGGGTGTCATTTACAGTTTATATAACTTACTGTTCCCCCCCAAAAATGCAGTACAAAGTGACCAAGACCTTCACAATTGGAAACTCCGTAAACTTCTAATTCCATATTTAAACATGTCTGTAACTAGCCTAGCGTCCAATAGCGCTTGTGTTCAGTTCCTCTTGTTAGTAAATCAGTAGCAGCAGTGTAGGAGTAATCTCGTGTGAAAATCTGGCTCTTTATTCAAGTCTGACCAAGGTATTAGGGAGGACTGGGAAAATAGGTGTCCTTCGCCCACTGACTTCCTAAAATCCTCTTGGCCATGTTGACAATACAGGACTAACAACTGGCCTAAACCTGGCCTCAGGCATCCTCAGACTTACCTTGGGCACCTGGCCCCTCACTGGGGCATCTACTCCCAGACGCACTCTGGGCTCCTTGCCTCTCATTAGGCTCCTAGCTCTCATACTCTATCCCCTCACTGGGGCGGCAGGGTCTTATGCTCCGTGAGCCTTAGGTATCTATAGACATACCTGGACCTCACTCTCTTTCTGGCCTTCCACTAGGCCCAACTCTCATTTAGGCCATGGACACTTCTGGCCCCCATGTTGTTGCCCAAGCCTGGTGCTGTTTTCTCAGGGTGTGCTCCGCTAGCTTTTCCCCTCCACAGGGTCACCCACAAGGCAGCGGGGGCTGAGGCTTTCCGGCACCCCATACTCGTCTTTCACCAGGAAGGCACAGGTATGGCATTTTCTGAAGACTGCCCCACCACAGGCAGCCCCACCGCACCATCCTCCCCAGCAGGGTATGGTTTAGGTCATTCCCCTGGAGCAATACAGGCTACT
Organism: Alligator sinensis; assembly: GCF_000455745.1. Classification (NCBI taxonomy): domain Eukaryota; kingdom Metazoa; phylum Chordata; order Crocodylia; family Alligatoridae; genus Alligator; species Alligator sinensis. Next base: position 125,477 of record NW_005843228.1, read on the forward strand.
TGCCCTGGGCTCATTCCCTCACTGGGCTCCTGGATGTTGTACCTGGGCTGCTCTCTCCCTTGGGCCCTCTATTGCAGCCTCCATCTCATGGCTTCCTCTCACTGTCTCTGTCTCTCTCCAACCCCTTTAATCAGATCCCTCCTATCGGCAGGCTGGGCTCCAGCCTCTGTCACATGAGCGTGCTGACCAGCTGACCCTGCATCCTTTCTTTGGCAGTGATGCCTCCCCATCAAAGGGGACCTTCAGCCTGCTTCCAGCCCTGGCCCCACCTCCAGGCCAGTCAGGGTGCCAGTAGCTCTCCACATCCCTGACCTGCTCTCGCACTGGGCTTACTTGCCCTTTCACCTTTTGGCCCTTGTCCCCTTGCTTTGACCTGTTGAGATTCTCTGGCATCAGTTGACTTCCCTACTCTGCAGGGGTCCCCTATTGGACCCTACCATAAAACCATCTTTTGCTGGGCTGTCCTGGTTCCCTTCAGATCTTATACAAGGCAGTCCTGCACTCAGCTGGGCTCATCTGAGCCCCTGGCCTCATCCCTGCCACTTCTAACTAGGGGCTTGCCTAGCCCCTGTGTAGGCCCACAACTCTAAGCCCCTTTTGCAAGGCTAGCCTTGCTCTTCTGTAGGCCCACAGTCATTTCCACAGGGCTTGGGATCCCCTGGGTCTCTAGGAACCTCCTCCTTCCCCATAGTTCCTACCCTTGACCTCCAGAGTGTTCCCAGAAGCAGAGGCGCTCTGGCTGGGCAATGTTATTCCAGCAGCATCTCTGCAGGAACTGCTGGCTCTACTCCTCAGGGACTGCTCTTATTCTGAGGCTGCTCAGCCCTGCTTCAATCAGGCAGCCGCCTGGTTGTCATTGACTATCTGACTGGCTCTGCAATCACCTGCAGGCTGCCTCACAGCCTGCTCAGACCCTTAAAGTGGGTCTGAGCACCTCCCCACTTAAAATCCTTCAGGCGGGTGGGGTGTCTCTCTGCTGCTCCCCTGTAGCCTGCACCAGCCCTTAAGTGGCAAGCAGCTCAAAGGAAACAACATCAATTCAGGATTTTCAAAGATATGCAATTGGTGTCTTGATGATTCATTACAATGAGGAGGGTGTTGAGAGATCTGTTAATAATGTAGTATTATTAGGAACCTTTGGTAAAAACTAAGATTCCAAATGTGATGGGCAAGTTTCTTATTACCCTGAAATGAAATAGTTTTCTGTTAGCATACTGTTAGGTTAACAATACTTTAGATTATTGAGAAGTATTAGGATTTGCAGCTGAATACAAGGCATGACCTGTGGCCTAGCAATGCTGCTGACCACAAGGCAGAATAATAGCTAAGCCAGCCATTTGCTTATGTTAAGTAATCATTTTAACTGTGTTAACCATTTTCTGAGTGAAAGGCAGCAAGTGAATCTGTGTAAGTCTGTGTGCTGTAAACCAGCTACAGCAAGGAACAAGATAAGACAAAGAAGCCATTGTTCTAAGGACAGTGATCGTGTCCTTAAGAAATACCTATTACTGTGCAAGTTTTTGCTAAGGTATCATAATGTTACCGCTGTTTAACTTTAGCTTTTAGAAAAGTGCTAGCTTAACAGAAATATGCTGTTATGAAGATTTGTGAAGCACCGCCCAAGTATTGCTTTTTGTTAACCCTGTAGTCTTGCCTTATTGTAAAAAGTATAAAAGAACGCCCCACCCTTTGCGGGGAGGTGGCATTTTGCCTCTTTGAAGGCTTCTGGTCATTGCTCGAGCAAATAAACTGCAGTAAAAGCCTTTACCCGTGTTGCCTGGTTCCTGTGTGACTAGACAACAAACTCCAGGGAGTTTTCTCCCACAACACAAAGAAATAAATTACATGCATTTATTCCCACCTTTGCAGTGGCAATGGCCAAGCTTTTATCTGCCTTTCTGGGACCTCGTTACATTTGGCTAGAATTTGGAAGACACCCTATTAAATACAACATTAGAACTTTAGAGCATTTAGACACCTGCTCTGGGAGAGGGGGTGCTTTAATTAGAGGAGCTCCAAGAGCCACTATAATTAAAGCACCTGGAGCACCTTGTAGTTAAAGCATCCAGCTGCATTATTTAATGTAGGGCTGCTGATACAAAAGATGCTGGAGTCTGCTGGAGCATGGTAATTATTATGCTCTGGCGAACTCAGTTCATCAGATCTGTTCCAACACACCATAATTACAGTGTGTTGGAGCAGCCTCACTGCATATGTATAGGACCCCGTAAAGACGAATTCCAAGCAAAATACAACTTTCATAATTTTAACTGTGATCTCAGATTAGAGTGTCTACTGCAGACAGAAACCTTGGTGGTGCTTATCTTTCAAATCTTTAGTTTAAAAATAATTTTCATTCTATAGCTAGACATAGCATACAGCAACTGCACCTGCCTAGTTTGGGTTCCAAGGGTGATCCTGCCACTTAACACAGCCTCAGTAGGAGCAAATGTTATTTAACTACATTGTGTTTCTACAAACAACATGAAAACCTCTTTTAGCAAATCATTAAAGCTAACTTTTATCTTCCTAAAAGATTATGGTTAAGATGTTCTTTACCTAGATCTCAAGTCAGAGTCTCCTTTTTCTTCAGTAACATCTTTATGTCTATGAATATGGTTGTTTTGCCATTCTTGTTCAGTTTCTTCTAAACACAGGATGTTGAGGAAGATGTTCAATTTGCACTGCGGCCACTGGCCTTCTTTGTTTCCATCCAACTTTCTGGTAGAGATCTAAAAAAGGGTCAGTTTTTTTAAAAGGAAGTAACTGCTACACCACAATTGCATACAGTTTCTCAGATTCTACCTTGTCTTAGTGTAATTGTTAGTCACTCGTAAGAGCAAACTATTAATAATACAGAAGCATATGACTCCCACACCAAAGGAACTGAAGTTTAAGGTTACCAGCATGCCACTGATGCACCCAAATGTGGGATTCATTTTGGAGTACACCAGTTGTCATATACATACACTTGTACTGAATTTACTACTGTAAAGTTTTAGGCTCTTTTACAGCCAAGGTCAAATTATGTTCATCTTCATCGTTCTTATGTTTGTACGAATCAAGGTTTTTGGTATGAAAATATTTCTGTATTATAAGAAGTCAACTTAAAATGGGAAATCAGGTAAATGCTAAATCAGGTGGTCAAGAACAGTCTTCTCCAGAAAACAGCTCTTTACACCTCAATGAAACCTCATCTTGAAGGAGTGAAGTTGATCTCTACAGTATATACCTGTATTACTAAGCTTATTTATCAGTCGTGAAAGTAACAAGATTCTCAGTGTTTGCCTGAAATATAGGCCCTGGTGCCATGCAAGGAAGAGCCCCTGAGCAGGAGGGCTGCAGAGAAGCTCCTGACTCACACCAGGGATATACTTGAGCCTGGGAGCAGGGCAGGTAAGTAGACCATTGTGGAGTTGCCTGGGAAACACTGGTGGTTTGGGACTGGGACTAGTGGGAGAGGTGAGAAGTCCCAGCAGCCCTGGGAGCAGGGCCAGAGCCTGGGAACAGGGCAGCGAGTGTAATAGAGCTGAGAACAAGACCAAAGCCTGGGAGTAGGGCAGAGGAAGATTTCTAGATGGGGCTAGAGACAGCGCCAAGAGAGGGGCCAAGGTGATTCTAGAGAGAGCATCCAGAGCCTAAAGAGGGGTAGAGGCAGGCTAGAGAGCCCCTTTAATTGACTGAGCCCAGGAGCAGGGTGTGAATTGATTGATCGGTAACATCTGTGAGGGTTGGGCATGGCTAGAAGGGAAGATGAGGAGACCACAACATTAGCCCTTAAGGCAGTTAGATTATAGTTCATGAGTGGATGAGATCTCCCTCAGGGATGCCTGGGGCAGCCTCCCTTCTCTAAATACATATTTACATCAAGGCATGACAGGTGTGTAGAAGGGGAGGTGGCTTCAAGAATAAGGTAGAACAGACTACTATGGAGCCCCCAGGGGGCATCATGCCTTCCTCTAGAGCAGGGCTTTGTTACACACAGCCAAAAGTCCCTGAGTGGCAGATGATCCATCTCTGAAGGCCAGATCCGGCTGGTGGGTGTATATTTGCCACCTTTTATACAGAACAAAAACAGGGTTACACAAGTGTTTCCCCTCTATGGAGGTGAGGATTTATAATATTTTGCAAACTGAAGGGACCATTCCAAAAGCCAGCAGACTGCCTCTATTGGAGTTTCAAGCTTTGGTCAAGGGCCGGGGGAGACTGAAAGTGGCTGAGGTGAGGAGTTACCCCAAGCGTAAAATCTAGTCTGTTCCCTGCACCCATGCAGCAGAACAGGGAAGACAGGCTTGAGGCTGAGGAGTCAGTCCGATATAGCATACATTGTCACATAATGGCCCATGACAGATGTTGCATTTATCGTGCAATTTGTGCATTAATCACATGATAAATGGAAATAGGACATGTGCAAGATATTTAAGAAGCAATCAAATGCCAAACCAATAAGTGCACTGGTTTGTATTGCACTTCATTTTGAATATGTGGCATGTATGCATCACTGAGCAGCGCACGCAGCTCAGCTGTTGGCACACTCTTTGAACATACCAGCCTGCAGAGAGCCAGCACGTTCAAAGGGGAGTGCAACCAGGTGCATGGCTCAGAGGTGGGAATCCCAGCTGAAGGCAATTAATGATTGATAGCCTGCCTGCTGAGGAGCAAAGGGCCAGTTGACAGAGAGATTGTCTGGCCCTAGGGGAAGTTCAAAGCTCCCAGGGAGGGTAGCTGAGGGTGAGAGGGAAGGCTGTAGCAGCACAAATCTGGGGTTGCTTCCTCTAGGTATAAGGAAGGACCGCAAGTTTTGAGTTAACCCTCAGTTGTTTTTATATTTGGTTGTTTTATTATTGTGTTTCAATATTATTGATGATGGTTGTTTTATTATTGATGTTGTTTTGCATGGGAACAAGTTTGCCCCAGGGAAAATAAAAGCTGAGTGATAACCCACTACAGGGAGCAGTGCGGCTGGGCTGTACGTTTGTGCAGTAGCATGACAGAGGTTGAGTAACCAGGTAGCAGCCCTGGTTGCCACCTTCAGGAGTAAAGGGAGCAAAAATAGTGCTGCAACAACATGTGGCCACACTGCCGCCATTAGCAGCACCTGCTATTCCATGCATCACTGTTTCCCAGAGCTTGAAGCTGCCCTGCTATGCCTCTAGGTTCATGGCTCAGACTGCAGGGAAGGGAGAGAACCCAGGGAAGCAGCTCTCCAGGAGAACTACAGTCCCTTTTTAATAAGGTGTTAAACATGCTTCCCTGCTGGGAGCTGCTGGAATCCATGTGCTTTCACAGGAGTGAGCATGACCCGTGTTGTTCCTGCCTAGAGCTGGGAACTCCACAATGTAGTTAGGTGACGCAAGCACAGCCTGTACCAGCACCCCCCACAGAGTAGAGTTCACACCAGCCCACCCCTGTGCCTGGGCAGACTGGGGTTGGAGCCAGCTGAAGCCTCCCCAGGGATTCACAGGTACTGGAGAGGGTCTGTCGGGACCTTGCAAAGGTCTCCGGGGTGAGACCTGAGCATTCCTCTGAGACCTCCTACTGCTGATGGTGAAAAACAGCTCTGAGAGTGAAATAAGAAGTCACATTTCCAGCCTTGCCTTTGCATTTAATCTGTACTTTTCCAGCATGATGTTTTACCTGCTGTTGGCCAGAAGCAGGACTGACAAAGTGGTCTCACATACCTACTTTTAGGGCTGGGCTCCAGCACCTGGTTTCAGAAATGTCTCACATCCCTGACCTAGGGACAGTCAGAGCAGGAAAGGTTTTCCCTAGGAGAGAAGAACCTGCCTTTGAGATCTATAATCACACAGATATTCCTGCCTAGATCTAGGAATGGGGCCCTCTATCGTACTGCAATGTATGATCAAAGACTTTCAGCACTTACAAGTGTGCTAACTTGTTAGCTGTCCACTGCTGGCTGTATTTATTAGCAGAGTGAAAGGATGTGCTAGAAAATTATTTGGTACCTTTTGGCTGCTTTGAACTGTAAACTTTGGTCTAAAAAGATGTAATGACATTTTTTTCTGGTCCCTGTAGTTGAGAAGAAATCTCTTACATCTGGGTCACTTTTAAAAAGGTTTCTTTCCAACTAGGAAAACTAGACCCTTTAGGGCATCTATATGTGAGCAGTGAGGCTGCTCTGGTGCTCTGTAATCACAGCGTGTCAGAGCAGACTTGATTGTCTGCTGGAGCGTGGTAATTACTGCACTCCAACAGCCTCTAGTGTCTTGTGTATCAGCATCCCTGCACCTCAAAACAGTGGCAGGGGTGCTTTAACTAAAGCTTATTTGACAAGCTTTAAAGTGCCCCCTGCTGCCATTTGAAGTGTGGGGATGCTGATACATTTGACACTCTGGGTGCTTTAATTTACCCCTTCTTGGAAAATGTGTATAAATGCCCTTGGAATCAAAAACACCTTACCCTACTCCTTTTGTGGGTCACTTACACTAACATACCTTCAACATGCTGCCAAATCAAGTTGGTAACATGGAGCACGAAGCCCACACTGCCCTGAAAGATGTACAGATTCATGGTCCACAGGCTTTTATATTAATATCTTTAGATCATTGAGGGTCTGACCCAAGGGTGGTGAGGTGGGGTGGGAGTTGGGGTTCAAAACCCCTGTTTATTGCCTACTGCTGGGCAGAGTTAGTCTTGGTGATTTCTAAAACCAGTGATAAGTTTTAAATAGGACCAGTTCATACCTCACTGTGTAGCCATTCTCCGGTACTCAAGAGGGGTGTACACTAGGGTTGTGTGAAACAGCACCGTTTCATTTTGACTTCTGTTTCACTGTTTTGATGGGACAGTGTTTCATTTCAAGTTTCATTGAATTTCAGAAGCACTGTTCTCTTTTGTTTTGTCAAAACTGTTTCACTTTTTCGACGCTTTTTCAATGTTTTGCCCATAGGTTATAATGGGGAAACATGAAACTGCCTATAATTTTGTCATTTTTTTGGCAGATTTGAATGGAAATAACAGGGGTCATAACCCCTTCTGAGGGCATGAGGCCTGCCAAGTTTCAAGGAGACAGGTGCAGGAGTTTCTGAGAAACTGCACCTCAGGCTGCTGACAAGCACAACTCGTGACATGTGTGACTGTGTGTGTTAAAGCACACCCTCACTGGTGCTGGGGCTTCTACATGACATGGTAGTGCACCCCAATGAGGCCTCCTCCTCCTCTACAGCCTCATCCCAGTGCACCACTTTAAATGACGACAAGTAATAACTTAGTAAGCAGCACAGTAGCACCAGCGGCATCTCAGGGAGCCAAACAGTCACAGTCAATATGAGAACAGTCTTTCCCAGCTCTTCCCCCTCCCTCTCCTTATTTTCTGTTTCCCTGCAAGCAGGCCCAGGTTCAGCTTCGAAACTCAAAACGTTTCAGAACTTTCAAAACGTTTCAACTGCCCTCGTTTCACTTTGAGGCTGTTTCAAAGCCCTTCATTTCATTTCGATGTCACCGTTTCAAGCTCAAAACAAGTCGAAACCACATTGAAACAAAACACCCCCTGCCCCTCATTCCTAAGCCCCTGCGTGCCAGCCCTGCCAGTGCCTCTCACTTCTGACCCACAGCCCCCTGCTTCCCCCAGCACTGCCTTCTCTGTCTGCCCTCTTTGTTGAATTTAACTACATGAGAATGAAGTTGCAAACTATCACAGAATACAATTATCAGCCTCCACCAGACCACATTTTTTCATAATTTTATTTATATTTTTTTCTGTTTTTTCCAAAACAACGTTAACGTCTAGGTGTCACTTCTGGTGAGACTTTCCGAAGGTTCCTGCGGTGTGGTAGGCAACTTAAAAGCAAGGAGCGTACTCTGGATAAAGCATTTGGTAGCCTCATAAAAAACGAAGACCCTTTTTTTGGAGCAGCTGCTGTGGAGAAAAGAGAGCAGTCACTTAATATAGAAAAATAAAGCAAGGGTGTCCAAAGGTCATTTAGTCCAATGTCCTTCCTCAAGAAACAAGCCTCCCCTGTGGACAGGATTTGATTTGGTACAGGGAAACACGTTTGTTTTTGTTGTCACTCAGCCATTGCGCTTAGCCAAAAATGGAGTCTACAAGCAGAGGGAATAAGCCATGTGTGCTATGAAGGTACGTGTTAGGGTGGGGCACGGATAACCAGCTTGACTGGATCCTCTGCTGTGGCCGAGCTCGGCAGGATGTTGTATCTGAAGGTCAGGACCTAACTATCTCTTTCCTGCAGTGTTACATGTGAGGTGGT
>NW_005843228.1:134061-147068 GCF_000455745.1 Alligator sinensis
TGTCCTACCTTCTGAAGTCAAGTGTGGAGCAGTCTTGCATACAGGAGCCTCAGCTCAGCCCCTCCCCTGCCTCCCCTGCTTTCCCAAAATCCCAGCTAGCGAGGGTCCTCCACACTGAAGGCCCACTGCAGGCTCTCTAGGAGATGGTCTACCACCTCTATAAGAGCATTCAGCACTCATAATAGATGGGCTTTCAATGCCACATGATCATCTTAACAAAAGATCCAGTTAGAAGCAAGATGGCATTCACAAAACAGGATTGCCTCAGCCTCATTCTTTCTACTTACCTCCTCTGGTCTAACGGACACTTGCGAAAGGACCATGTTGGCAATTCTGCCTGGGTTCATTGCACTTTGGCTTGGTGTTGCTGGACTGTCACTAACAGCCTGTAAAAAATTGCAATCAGAGAGTTCCTCAATTATTACTGTAGCCATTTCTTGAGGAAAAAATAAATCAAAACCTGTTATGTCATCATAAAGTTCTTGCTCAGATCCAGATTTCTGTAACATATTCCTGGAAACAGAAAGAACAACTTCATTAATTGCGTCTTCACGCTCTGGAGGTAAATGTTGTTCATTTGTAGCTGCCACAAGGCTGATTTTATGTTTGGACAGGCCTTGTTCCATGGCCTCTTTAAGGTCCTCGACAATTTCATTCACTTTGGACCTTGATAAATGTCTTCTGGAAGTTGGGCTTGTGCCGTCAGTTGAATTTAAGACTTCTGCAAGGAATCGACTTAATATTTCTTCCACAAAGGTCATGGGTACCGCAGGAATAGGTGGGTTTATAGGTGGCTTTGGCATTTTCTCTATCATGCCAAAATCAGCAGGGAATTTCTCAACAATCCTAACAGCTTCTGTTGAAGTGATCTGGAATTTATCCTGCAGGCTGATATCAGCCCTCTATGAGGTCACTGTCTCTCTGGCCCAATGCCTGATATCCTACCAATGCCCCTCTATGACCTCACTGTCTTCCCCACCCTCCCCACCCAGCCGGGCTCATCCCCTACCTATAGCGGCCCCTCCACCATATAGTCTAGCAAATCCTGTGTCCCATCCCCGACAGTGCCCAGTGCTCAGTGCCAGAGGCTGGAGAGAACAGTACAAGAGAACCCCATCCTAGACAATGTGGGGACTAGTCTGGGCAGAGAGGGGACAGTTCTGCTAAAGCCCGTGTAGTGAGTGCAATCTGCCCAGCAGTGCGAGTGACAAAAACCAGGGGTGTTTATATCCATGCTCTGGGAGTGTGGGAGGGCGGTGCTTTAGTTAGAGTGGCTCTGAGAGCCATCATGTGCATCAGTGTCCCCATGCTAAAAAATGGTGGTGGGGGCACTTCAACTACAGGTCATTGAAAGCTTTAGTTAAAGCAACCCCGACACCATTTTTCAGCACAGGGACACTGATACACGTGACACTGGAGTCTGCTGGAGTAATTACCATGCTCCAGCAAACTCAAGAATGCTTCCACACGCTGTAATTACAGTGTGTCAGAGCAGCGTTGCTGTATGTTAGGGGTTTTCAACAAAGTGTACGTGTACCCCTGGGGGTACTTGGGATGGCTTCAGGGGGTATTTAGTAGTGGACACCGCCACTGCCACGCTGTCGGCACTTCTGTTGCTGCTGTGCCACCGCCCCCCTCCCCCCCGTCATTGATCAGCTGCTGGGGGCCCCTCCCCCCAGCTCATCGACTCTCTGCTGGGGGACCACCCCGCAATCGCTGATCGGCCACTGGGAGCCCTTTCTCCTGCTGGGGGACTGCTGCCTTCTTGACCAGCTGCGGGGGTACACTGAGCCAAAATGGTTGAAAACCTCTGCTGTATGTCTATAGCACCCCAAGTGACCAAGTGACAAAACCAGGTGGCAGTGAGGGATCAGTTAGGGGTACAGCCTCTGAATTACAACTACCTAGACCTTAAATGCTGGAGACTGTAAGTAAGAGAAGAACAGTGAAAAAACCCCTGGCCATACTCTGTTCACTCCCCCTTTCAGCAGCCACTCCCTGAGCGTGTCTACATGAGGTGCTGTGTCACAGTAGCAATGAGCTACGGCAGCATAGCTTGTCGCTATGGCAATGTGGCATGGGTGGGCACTAACTGTGATGCTACTGTGCCATAACTCGTTGGTGGCCCCGTTTTTGTGGTCAAAAAGAGTTTGCTGAGCAACAGCTAGCTCAGCTTTTCTGCAAAGTGACATTGAGAAAACGCAAGGATTTTGAAGTTGTAACCACCGTATTTACTCAAATCCAAGATTTGGTACCCCACCCCCCAATTCAACATGGGGATGGGGGAAAGCCCCTCATCCTGAATTTGAGTACCAGATGGAGAGGCAGACAGTTGCTGCAGCTCCAGTTCTGGCCCAAACCCCAGCCCCAACCCTGGCTCAAGGTTGGAGCCATGGCTGCTGCCCCCCACACTGAAACCTGCCCCTGAGTGTTGGGGGATCATTTTATATTCAAAGTTGTCTTGGATTTGGGTAAATACAGTAATCTTGGTCTATCAACTTCAAATATTAAACATGAGAACTAAAATGTGCATTGGAAAGAAACACCTAAGTCAAATGGCTGCTGGCTGTCCACTGCCCCAAAAAAGACAGGGGCGCACCGTCATCCTGAGCTGACATCAGCTCTAAATACTAACTACTTTATTATTTGTTGTTTTGGGGAGGACCCCTAAGCAAAATCTAAAACAGTCAGTGTGGAATGGCTCTGTAACTGTGCAAGAATATTGTGTTCTTACTCTTTTTCTGTGAAGAATATCCAGGGCCACTGAATTCATAGCAAAACTCCCACTGACTTGTGCAGAGTCAAACTTCCTCTTTTGTCTGTGAAAAATCTTTGCTTACATTTTTAAAAGTTATTTCTAGCACTACCGTGTTGGAAGTGCAGTTGGATTAGAAAGGCATCAGGATTCTTCTACTCCATCAATTTATTAGCAACCTTTTAAAAGAAATTTTAATTAGCGAATGCTTATTGGTGATGGTTCTATACAAATGAAGAGGTCCCAGGGTTAGTTTACATTGCAGTGCTCAAAACAACTGGAGCTGTAAATGGAATAAATGGAGCTGTTCTGAACGTTTAAACAATATCATCAGTTTCTATTTTATTTGACTCTCCTTTCTGATTATTTGACTCTCCTTTCTGATTACAGCTGCATTTGAAACAGAGGTTATAATACAGTCTTTCTGTACTGGTAATTCATTAAACATAACCAGGACTCATTCATTTATCTCTGTAAGTAGGGGAAAGATTCACTGCTTTATTTTATATATCTTCTATTATTGTCTCAAAACACCTGGTGCCAGGGTTAATAAACTCCCAGGAGAAATTATTATTATACTTCCAAGGAAATATTTTAGTTGTGTGACAGGTTTGGGTAGGAGAGGTCCAAAAAGGCAACTCATCCAATAAAAACTGGAACCTACAGTCCCAATTTGGAGGTAACATCACTTGCAGAACACTGAAGGAAGAATCGTCAGTGTAGACCGGATCAGACTGACCATTTAAACCACCCTGTCCATGAACAAGAGCTCCCATTCACGCTGAAGCCGCGGAGCGCCCTGAGTGAGACTGAAGGAAGGAAACTTGTTCCTATCACTGCTGAGACCAACCCTAAAACCATAACTAAAGAATGAAAGTATATCTGTGGATTTGGTTTCTCAGAATTCTAGGATTGTAAGTATAGCACGAGAAATAGTAGTGATTCGAATTTAACCTTTAGTTGTAATTGTAACTGTTTTTGTAATTATAATGTTTGTGGTATTTCTTAAAGCTAAGCAGTGATATATGCATAGTAAGGAGTTTTAATAAACATCTTTAAAACAATCAAAATCGTACTCATTGTGAGAACACAGAAGACTCAACCTCACCCCCACCAGCGTACTAATTTGAAACAATATATTGTGTGAAACTTCTCTCTTTTCCGTAAAACCCACTAGAGACAAGCATCTGAAACACCGAATCCAAATTGAAACCGAAGGCTCAGAAACATCTTCGAAACAAAACAAGGAATCCAAAACATTTCAGAAAATTTCACAGATTCGAAGCTGGGCCTGCAGGGAAACAGCTGCCCTGCCATGTGACTTGGCTCCACAGGGAGCAGAGATCCGCGCCAGGAGTCTCCTCACTGCTGCTGCTGCCCTGCACTGTCCCAGTGAAACAGGGCTGCAGGGGCGGGCAGCGGCGCTGAGGAGATCCCCGGCCCAGATCTCTGCTCCCTGCAGAGCCAGGTCGTATGGCAGGGCAGTGCCGGTCCCTGCCACACGACCTGGCTCTGCAAGGAGAAGAGATCTGGGGCTGCATGGGGTGGGTAGCAGTGGTGAGGAGACCCCGGCATGGATGTCTTCTCCCTGTGGAGCCAGGTTGCGCGGCAGGGCAGTGCTGGTCCCTGCCATACAACCTGGCTTCACAGGGAGCAGATATGGAGCAGCGTGGGGCGGGCAGCGGGGACAAGGAGACCCCGGCATGGATCTCTGCTCCCTACATAGACAAGTTATGCAGCAGGGTCCAGCAGGCTTGCTCGCTGCTCTGCACTGCTTCTCTCCTCTACGACCTGGCATGACAGGGATCAGAGATCTGTGCGGGGGGTCTCCTCGCCTGCACAGAGGGCAGTGGCCCACCCCTGGACAAGCCACCCATGGCCCCATCCTGCTCCCTGCTAGGGCCTTGCATCCCCCAGCCCCAAGCTCTGCCTGGCTGGACAGTAGGGCTGCGCAAAACTTGCAGCCTGTTTGAAACAGATTCGGAGGAGATTCGGCTGAAACAAAACAGGACAGTGATCCGAAACACTGAAACGAATCACTGTCCTCTGAAATGGCCGAATCCGAAACTGAATCGAAACACAGCTGTTTTGAACAGCCCTAATTAGGAAGATACTGCAAAATTACTATGACACTTCAAAAATGAAGACAGCCAGATCCAGAACTCATCTAGGTGGACAGTTTGTTAAGCAGTATTTTATGCCAGGAATGATAACAATCTGAGGTCTGACTAATTTCATAAATATCTGCTGCCAAACTGTGGCCCTCCCTTTTTTAATACCACATTGAATCAACAAATAGTGAAAACAATAATACAACACAGCTCTGAATATAACTACAAAGTAGACATGGTTTCAAAGACATAAATGCTGAATTAAATAATCATCTTTAGAGGTTAAATAAGAATGGGTATATTTGGACTTAATTTGTAGAAAGTCAGATGGCTTAGTCATCTGACACTTGCCATGGTAACCTAGCAAGGGTTATCGTTGGAGAAATGTTTTAGGTATGTCTCGGTTGTGTGTGTTATAGTCACATGGGTCTGATGATAGCCAAGGGATAACTGAAAGAGCTGTCATACAATCAAGAGATGTTCTGTCAATTACTTTGTGTGCCACTGGAAGGTGCCTATTTTATGTGTAATTAAAGCAATTACATTTATGCAATTTAAATGTCAGATTTACAGCAGCATAACTATGCATATAGAAATCACCGTGCATTCAGGGAAATGCCTCTCTTTACACACACAGTTTTGAATAACAGAGCTTATGTAGGTCCTTAGTGTCGGATTTCACCCCGCCTTGTGTATTTTTGAAATGGATGGAATCCCTTACTATTGCAAGTATGAGTAAAATGTGGCTCTTGGGTGTAATCCTTTAAGCAACAATTAAATGTTATTCTTACATAAGTAGAAATGAATAATGGCATGCACACAGTTATTCACTTATCATACATATTAAGAAATGGACATTAGACTTGTTTCCTTTTCAGTGTAAAGTTGACTAAATCAGGGGTTGGTAACCTATGGCCTGTGAGCCAGACCCAGCCCAGAAAGGACAGTAAAAGCTTTGCTATCTGGCATGAGTGGGATGAGGAAGGTGCCAGTTCTCTAAAAATCCCGTTTTAATGGAATTAACATGGTGGTGGCGGCAGTGATGGCAGCAGCAGCAGTGTGGGGTGGCGTGCAAACTCCTCCCCCCTCAACATCCGGCCGGCTGGGTGATGCCTGTGCGGCCCGCAGAGGGGAGCCGCTGCCCTCAAGTTCCCCCCACCCCCTTGGCCCTGCTCAAGAAATACTTGATGTGCTTGCCGGATAATAGAGTATTTTGGTTAGTAAAATGCCAGTTAACACAGCTTTTACTGTAATTAAATCTGGTCTACAGTGGCACAGATGATTGGTGGTACACAGCTTAGCTTGGTACATCCCCCTCTCCACTTCATGCCATACTATTAATCCTCCATCTCACCTGCAGCGCCCCTGCCACCCACCTTTATCACTATGGCATGCGCTGCTCACCATCACTGCTAAATTCAGCCCTCCCCACTGCTACTGGGGATGGGAACTGATAGCACATGGTGAAGACAGCAGCATGTGGTGGGGCAGCAGGCAGCCTGGGTACTGCAGACAGGGACGTGAAAGAGGGGAGTGGCAGCCTGCAGTGATAGCTAGGTCAGAAGTGACAGCCACACTTTTCTAAAAGGTTGCTAACTCTCGGACTAAATAATATTGAAAATCCAGCTTCAGTGACATTGAAACCTGGAGAGGTGGGATCAGGAGAAAATGGCATTGCTTCTCTTTTTTCTCTAGGCAAACAGTACCTGTATTGCATCCTTTGTGTTCAGTAGATTTGGCTATACTGCTTCCAGTTGGGCAGTAGCATGTGCCATGTAGCTGAGGACAGTGTTGCCAGTCAGGGTAAATTTGTGTCCTAGATGTGGCCTATATCCACTGAAAGTTCGTGGGACCAGTTGCAAAATGACTAAATTGCTTTGAAAATTATTGGGGCTCCTAAGTAAGGTATGCGCTTTTGGAAAATTTACCTAGCATTTGGAGTTTTGAATATGTAGGGTAATTTTGTCCTTGAAAATAGGGCCCCAGTTTTATGGCCTGTCCCTCTCACTTTGAAGGGGGGAGGGACATTTTTTATTCTTGTTCCTGTAATAACCTATAGACCAATCCCTGACGCATCGCTTGGGCAGCTGAACTGAAGAAACTGATGTGCCTAAATCAGGGGTTGGTAACCTATGGCCTGTGAGCCAGACCCAGCCCAGAAAGGACAGTAAAAGCTTTGCTATCTGGCATGAGTGGGATGAGGAAGGTGCCAGTTCTCTAAAAATCCCGTTTTAATGGAATTAACATGGTGGTGGCGGCAGTGATGGCAGCAGCAGCAGTGTGGGGTGGCGTGCAAACTCCTCCCCCCTCAACATCCGGCCGGCTGGGTGGCTCCTGTGTGGCCCACAGAGGGGAGCCACTGCCCTCAAGTTCCCCCCACTCCCTGGCCCTGCTCAAGAAATACTTGATGTGCTTGCCAGATAATAGAGTATTTTGGTTAGTAAAATGCCAGTTAACACAGCTTTTACTGTAATTAAATCTGGTCTACAGTGGCACAGATGATTGGTGGTACACAGCTTAGCTTGGTACATCCCCCTCTCCACTTCATGCCATACTATTAATCCTCCATCTCACCTGCAGCGCCCCTGCCACCCACCTTTATCACTATGGCATGCGCTGCTCACCATCACTGCTAAATTCAGCCCTCCCCACTGCTACTGGGGATGGGAACTGATAGCACATGGTGAAGACAGCAGCATGTGGTGGGGCAGCAGGCAGCCTGGGTACTGCAGACAGGGACGTGAAAGAGGGGAGTGGCAGCCTGCAGTGATAGCTAGGTCAGAAGTGACAGCCACACTTTTCTAAAAGGTTGCTAACTCTCGGACTAAATAATATTGAAAATCCAGCTTCAGTGACATTGAAACCTGGAGAGGTGGGATCAGGAGAAAATGGCATTGCTTCTCTTTTTTCTCTAGGCAAACAGTACCTGTATTGCATCCTTTGTGTTCAGTAGATTTGGCTATACTGCTTCCAGTTGGGCAGTAGCATGTGCCATGTAGCTGAGGACAGTGTTGCCAGTCAGGGTAAATTTGTGTCCTAGATGTGGCCTATATCCACTGAAAGTTCGTGGGACCAGTTGCAAAATGACTAAATTGCTTTGAAAATTATTGGGGCTCCTAAGTAAGGTATGCACTTTTGGAAAATTTACCTAGCATTTGGAGTTTTGAATATGTAGGGTAATTTTGTCCTTGAAAATAGGGCCCCAGTTTTATGGCCTGTCCCTCTCACTTTGAAGGGGGGAGGGACATTTTTTATTCTTGTTCCTGTAATAACCTATAGACCAATCCCTGACGCATCGCTTGGGCAGCTGAACTGAAGAAACTGATGTGCATATCAGAGACCTTTTCATGTGAGGTCACCTATTGCCACCATCATCTTTCCTTTACATCCCTTCAGAGGACTGTCAAGAGAAACTTCCCTGTCACATGAACGTTCAAGCTAACCTTCTCTGGAGGACAAATACCCAGACTGGCAGATAAGAGGGGAAGGAGAATCTTTTGCCTTTCTCACCTTGGCTAGAAACAGACATTGCCAAGTGAAGTGCATCAGCTTGGCTGGGTTGTGTCCTGGCACAGCTGATCCATTTCACTGGGGAAGCACAGGTAGCCTACTGTGCCACCCATTGGTGCTGCAGGAGAGTGGGTGATGTGTTTGCCTGTGGCTAGAGGGGCCTGGCATGGCACACCCTGGAAATTCCCACACAGAACCAGGCCCCTCAAGCCTCAGGAGTGAGTGCCTGCCCAGCTTTCCCCAGTAAGATGTTCCTCTGGGACACATTTCTGTAAGCAAGGAAAGTCAGGGTTTCCCCACTTTCCGAGACGTGCCCTTGGGCTCATATAGAGCCTGGCTCAAAGTTTGTTAAAGTATGTGAAGGAACTCTTACTGACTTCAGTGAGCTTTGCATCAAACTCATAGCTCCAAAGTACTTGTGTCTTAGACTGAGAATATTGTACATTTTTTTCTACAGTTTTTCTTCCACTTCCAAGGTTCCATCTGCCTCGGAGACAAACGTCACCTATACATGAAGAATGATGAGCGCA
Source organism: Alligator sinensis (assembly GCF_000455745.1). Lineage (NCBI taxonomy): Eukaryota > Metazoa > Chordata > Crocodylia > Alligatoridae > Alligator > Alligator sinensis. Next base: position 142,968 of record NW_005843228.1, read on the forward strand.
CCAACCACAAGCAAGAATACTTGGCATAGAAACCTTTTCTCAATCTCAAATAACGCTTTATGGTGTGAAACGTAAAAAGGTAAAACTGATAATGTGCATTTTGCAAAAAACACTTTTTGCCTCTGGGAAAAGTACTTAAAAGGATGATAGCAGTTCATTCAGGCTTTGAATTTTTCAGCACACACACACACACCAGCCAGCCAGCCAGTGTCCCCTCTGCTCTTGTGACTGGCACATGGTGGCGCAGGGGGGTGCATGGCGATGCTCTGTCTCCACACACCCACACATACCAGCTAGCACCTTTCCAAGTACCCCTGGGGGCATGTGTACCTCTGGTTGGCATCCTCTGGTGCATGTGACAATATTGGTTAAGTGAAATTAATAATTTGAAAGTTGTGTCCCTGTTTTCTGTGAGTGTCTGGGTATCTGTGGGTTTCTACTTTGTTCAAGTGGACAACTGTAGTGTTTGCACTAGAAGCAGGTATGTGGCCACTGTGCATGTTTTCCAGTATTTGGAGTGATGATTCAAATGACTGATTAAAAGCAAATTTTGAATTCATGATTCTGACTATTCACATGCGGGAAAAACCGGACAGGAATTAGTTTTCTTGTCTGGTCTAATCCAAACAGACATCTGCAGCGTTCTACTCTCCAGTGCTGTTCATGAATAATGAAGTGCTCATACAAGACCTATGGATCTAGAGCTGGCGGTGGAAATAATGATCAAACTGTGTACCTGTGTTCACTGACAATTTTGTCAGGAGAAAACAAGGCTTATTAATTGAATACATTGCTTATGGATTATACATTAAGCGGCACCCCAACTGATCCTGTGCCCCCCCTGCAAGCGCTGGCCAATCCCTGCAGCTGCTCCCAGAAGTGGTCTCAGCCACACCAGGAAGGGGCCGCAGTGATTGGCAGTGAGATTGGCTGTGGGGGTGTAGTAAAAATATAACATAATCTATACATCCTGCTTTTGTAAATTGCTTCTGCGTGTTTTCACAATCGCTTCTGCTAAGGCATGTAGGCTACTAATTGATTTACAAGTAGCACTAAAACTTCTGCAGACGGAGCCAGGAACAGGTACAATAAATAACTCCTTACGAGAGATAAGCGAAGAGGGACAGGGAAAACTGTTGATGTAAAGAAATCACACCCTGACCAAAGGATGACCGAGATGGGCTTAGGGACTGCCCCAGGGAGGGGATCTAAGATGTAAATAAGACATGTATGTAAACCGTCATAGAACATGTAACTGCTAGACATACGATGCAAGACGTAATGTTTAGGCTGCCAATAATCACGCGACACGTTGAAATCTATTGTTTATGTTAGCTATAAAAAGGAACCTCGGACACTGTTTGAGGTCGACTCTGATTTGAGCGACTCAGCTCCCTTGTCGATCTGTTTGCAAACAATAAATTTGAAATTGGACCCAGCCTGAGTGTGTGTGACTCTCTCCTAGAGGTGAATTGAAAAAGCCTCCAGGGGCACGAAACTAGCAGTTTGTGCAACAATTTGGTGAGCCAGCTAGGAGGAGTCCTTGGACCTCCCCGGGGTCGGACGACAAGACCGGCAAAGGTGTCCATGAAGTGCGCACCAGACCGCTTTTGGAGTCTGTCACGGTCACTGGGAAAGTGAGTCGGGACACCCGGGAGATTAAAGGCTCTCCACTGAATGAGTCACCCAGGCTGAGCAGGGTCTGAAGAGACGGCGCCAGGGTGTTAGCAGGAGTAAGTATTCACTTTCCTTGTGTCACTTGAGTAGTCTTTCGGGGATTTTTGGAAGTCCGGATATTGGTTTTAGCTGTTCAGCATATAAGTCTGAACATTAGCCCCGGGGACTTTGTTCATTTAGAAACATGAGCCGCTGACCAGGTCTGGGACTAAGGCTGAGTCTAGCCGCCCCGATTCTGCCTGACAAGGTAGTGTATTCTTTGATATTGTCATCAGATGGAGATCTTTACCTGTAGGGAGGGCAAAAGAGCACTGCTGAGGACTATGTCTCTAGTGGGTTATGGAATAGAGAAAATCCCACACAATTTACTGATTCGTTTTGATGCGCTGGCTGGGGGAGTAGTTAGCTGATTGCACGATTTCACAATGATTACACACTTAATTTATACAACACAATTTTATTTTAAAACTCTTTGCTACGTATATAACACTGCTTAGCTTTAAGAAACACCACAAACATTAAGAACACAATAATTACATATATCAGAAACAATGCTCCGAATGCACTTCCTTCCCAAACAATGCTATAAGAATTAGTGTTACAAAAACAACTACAATTACAACTAAAAGTTAAATTTGAATCAATACTATTATTTTTCATAATATACTTACAATCCTAGAATTCCGAGAAGCCAAATACCAAAATATAGTTTCATTCCTCAGTAGTACGATTTAATGGGTTGGCCTCAGTAGTACGGTTCAATAGGCTGGCCTCAGCAATACGATTCAATGAGCTGGGCTCACCAGTGATAGGACTACGTCCCCTTCCTTCAGTCCCTTTCAGGTGCTCCGCGGCTTCAGCGTGAACTAAGAGATTCGTGTTCACGGAGAGGTTGAAGATGAGAGGTTTAGATGATGTTGCATACCCTTCTGACTTCAGAGGAAAGGCGCTTAGTGCTGGGAATGGCGGATCGAATAGCTGAAGAGCGCCTAGAAGGAGCGGGAGGAAATTTACGGGACATATGCCCCATTGAGAGTCCCGATTGGAATAACAGTTCAGCGGACGGGAGACAGTGTAATCATAATTATTTAGGAATTATAGTGACTGCTCTGGGCAAGGCAGTGCCATGGGTGACTAATCTCTCTAAATTGTACGAAGTCTGCCAGGGGAAGGATGAATCTCCCTCGGTTTTCCTGGAACGTTTGTTCGATGGCTTTAAAAAATTTAGTGACTTGAACCCTGAGGCCCCAGAAAATCAGCGCATGGTGAATCTGATGTTTATTGGGCAGGCAGCCTCAGATATAAGAAAGAAGTTGCAAAAGACTGAGGGAAGACCAGAAAACCCCTTTCAGAGCTCGTAGAGATTGCGTATAAGGTTTATGGGAATCGTGATCAAGTGGCAGAGAAGAGAGAGGAAAAGCGTGGACAAAAACAGATGGCAATGCTGGCAGCTGCCTTGGGCAAAAGCACAAATACTGGTGGGGGATGGAAGGAAAAACCTGAGGGGGGGCAGAAGAAAGGAAAAGGCCGACCTAAGCCTGACGAATGTGCATATTGTCGAGAGAAGGGACACTGGAAGAGGGATTGTCCTAAGCTGAAAGACAAACAGAGGAAAACTCAGCAGTGGGGCCACCAGATGCGGGCGGAATCTTCAGGGGAAGATTCTAGCTGAAGGAGACCGGGATCCAAGGCCATCACCTTACGGGCGAGCGCTCAGAAGAATCCCATGGTAAAAATAAAGGTCGGTGGCAGAGACTATGAGGCTCTGGTGGATACTGGAGCCACCTTTTCTATGATTCCTGTGAAACCCCCCCTAGCTAAAGAAAGCCGAAAGCATGTGACTGTAGAAGGTATAGAGAGAAGATGAACCAGATTGCCTGTGTGTAAGCCCCTCCTCACAAAAATTGGGAATAATATGTTAAAACATGCCTTTGTAGTCTCCCCTGCCTGCCCCGTGGCCCTCCTGGGGCGAGATTTATTAACAAAATTGTAAGCTAAAATCTTCTTCCGTGAGGATCAAATTATAATGCGGCTGCCAGTAAAACAGGGCTCAAATTATCAAATGGCCCTCTGGGCAGCCGAGGTTGTGTCAGAAGCCAAAGGAATTGAGATTTTAGAGAATGTTGATTCATGTGTGTGGGCAGATGGGACTCCTGCCCGGGCAAAATACATAAATCCAGTCAAGATTCCCCTGAAGGAGGGAGAGGGTCCTGTGTGTGTGAGACAGTATCCTCTGAAGAAAACCACCCGCGCGGGCTTGAAGCCGCTGATTGAAAAATTCAAGCGGTATGGGTGGTTAATAGAGGGATCATCCCCCTTTAACACCCCGATCCTGGGTGTGCCCAAAGCAGATGGCACCTCCTTCAGGTTAGTGCAAGACTTGAGAGCTGTAAACAAAAAGATTTTAGTGGATCATCCTATGGT
>NW_005843228.1:150103-150788 GCF_000455745.1 Alligator sinensis
CCTGAACTCTGGTTGGCAGTCCTCAAAGATCGGCCCTCAAGTCTTCAACCTGTCCCACCTGAGCCCACAACCGTTAGTACCCCCATACCTACTTCTGTCTGGAGTCTTAAAGGCCCACCTGCAAACCCATGGGTGAAAAATTAATGGGTGGCCCTTCTCAAGAACTCAGCCCGGGCTTTAACTAACCAGAGTTGCCTTTTGTGCACGCTAACTCCAGTCTCTAGTGATGAGGGGGTCCCTTACTTGCCAATTCCCCTCAATAGAACAGGTGTAGTCTCAGATTGGGGCTTTAACCGAAATTTTTCCTTACGATACAATGGATCTGGGAGAGTTATGGTAACAAGAATTACTGGAGCTATTTGCGTTTCCCAACAGGGAGGGGGGTTTAAGGTAGGGCAGTCAAACTGTCAGGAGACATGGATTTTTAAGGAGGTTGCCCCTCGGGAGGGTGCATGGACATGTGCAAATGTCTCATATAACAAGTTTGACAATTGTAGCTGCCTATTGGGTAAGGAGTGGATTTCAGTTTGGGGCATTAATTGTACCCACTATCGAAATGGTACCAAGGTGAGTGGGAGTTCAACAAAAAGAAGCTCACTAACTCTAACTTTAATGAGCTCTCGTTCCACCATCACAAATGAAGCCTGTGGGCTATGGTGGATTTGTGGGCGATGGGCATATAGAC
>NW_005843228.1:151544-152546 GCF_000455745.1 Alligator sinensis
TAAATTGCTTCTGCATGTTTTCACAATCGCTTCTGCTAAGGCATGTAGGCTACTAACTGATTTACGGGTAGCACTAAAACTTCTGCAGACGGAGCCAGGAACGGGTGCAATAAATAACTCCTTACGAGAGATAAGCGAAGAGGGACAGGGAAAACTGTTGATGTAAAGAAATCACACCCTGACCGAAGGATGACCGAGATGGGCTTAGGGACTGCCCCAGGGAGGGGATCTAAGATGTAAATAAGACATGTATGTAAACCGTCATAGAACATGTAACTGCTAGACATACGATGCAAGACGTAATGTTTAGGCTGCCAATAATCACGCGACACATTGAAATCTATTGTTTATGTTAGCTATAAAAAGGAACCTCGGACACTGTTTGAGGTCGACTCTGATTTGAGCGACTCAGCTCCCTTGTCGATCTGTTTGCAAACAATAAATTTGAAATTGGACCCAGCCTGAGTGTGTGTGACTCTCTCCTAGAGGTGAATTGAAAAAGCCTCCAGGGGCACGAAACTAGCAGTTTGGACAACAGGGGGACCCCCCCGGTCGGCAGGGCTGGTCGCGGGGTGGGGGTGGGGGGCACATGCCCCACCTAACTAAGGCGGCGCCAGTCGCCCACGCGTCCCACAGGTCCCTCACCATTTGTGTCGCCCTCCGCTGGACTCTCCCCAACTTGTCCACATCCTTTCTGTAGTTGGGGGCTCAAACTGCACACATACTCCAGAAGCGGCCTCACCAGTGCTGAATAGTGGGGTGTCCAGAGCCCAGCTGTGGGGGGCCCCTGGGCTCGCCAAATCAACCTTTCCTTGATTATGGGATGATAGCCACAGAAAACCTGAACCAGGGAGTGGAGCCCCCTTCCCCGCCGCAGGGGGCAGGGGCTCCACTGTCCCGGGGAGGTTTCCTGAAAGGCAGGTTTGAGTCGGCCAGCCCAGGTGGGAGCTGCGCATTGCAGCAGGCTGCCCCTTGCCGGCTCCAGGGGCTCGAGTCGCATTC
>NW_005843228.1:152577-164057 GCF_000455745.1 Alligator sinensis
GGAGCTGGGCCCGAGGCGGGCCTGGGACGTGGCGGCGCTGGCCCAGCGGGTGCAGGCGGGCTCCGGGCTGCATCCCGCTCCCCAGCCTGGCGCGGGGTCGGCACCTCCCGCCTTGCGCGGGTTCCCGTGGTTGTGCGGGGCTGGGGCTGGGGCCGGGGCTGGGGCCGGGATGTGCCCCCAGGGCTGATGCCCGGTGCGGGCAGGGCTTGCGGGCACCTGCTCCCTGCCAGAGGAAGCCGGGCCTTGGGGCCGCCAGCCAGCCCGGGTGCCGTCGAGGACCCACCGGGGGCTTGCAGTGCCCGCAGCCTGAGCAAGAAACCCCGCGCAGCTGCTCCGGTGCGAAGCTCCCTCTGTGCAGGCTGCCAGGCCCCTGGCAATGGGCACGTGGAGTTTTACGCCTCTCTCAGCAAACCAAGCAGTGCTCAGGGCAGAAGGCTGCCCCTCGCTTTAGCCAGGCCAGTGGGCTTCATACATAGCTTAGTCTGTGCAGTGCAGACGTGCCCTGCCATCACGCTGCCCAGGCTAAGCCCCTCGCTCAGACTGGCCCTTGCCCTCCTGCTCTTCTGCCTGGCTTCTACTCGCTCCTTCCTGTGACAGCCACTGATTCGTGACCTTGTCCATCCCCAGCCGTCTACTTCAGACCGGCAGGGTGCTCTTTCCTCTGAAAGGGCTGTTGGTGTAAGGACATCGGCAAACATAGTTGGACAAATTGTCCTTTGCAAGCTTTCCGGCACAAACACCCTTCTTCAGCTAGATGCTCGCTGTGCCTGAAGAAGGGTGTTTCTGCTTCAAAGCTTGCAAAGAACCATTTTTTCCAACTGTTTAGTTGGTCTAATAAAAGACATCCCATTTACCCTAAGCACTTTGTCTGCCTTTCCTTTGAAACGCCTGGTCGGACATCTGCAGGTTTAGCACCCTTCTGAAGTCAAGGGGGACTTTTGTCTCGACAGCTATGACTAAGGAGGCTTGAATAGGGCCCTTGTGTGTGTCAGCTGCTAATTGGAAACCCAGATAATCTTTTTAGTTTTGTTTTGGGGCTTTTCACAGGAAATAAAAGAAATAGGCTACAGTATATCTTTTGTCTCCTGGAAGCACCTCAATTGTGCGGGGGTGTCTGATATCCTGTAGTTTATTTCTCCATGAGGAAAAGTTGTCAGAGAGAGAAAACACACAGCCAGTCCTTATGCTTAAATTATTGTAAACAATGCGATGTGGGAGCTTGTGCACATTAAGCTTTTCAGAATCAGTTTGTTTTCTAAGGACACATGTATATACGTGTTTTTTTGTTGCTGATATATAGGGGAGCCTTGGATAACACTTGGGCTACATTTAATGGTTGCTTAGAAGCTGTTGATAGTCATACGGTGGTGTACGCCTAGGGTGCTTACTATCGGTCTTTGTACGAGTTGACAGAGCAGATTGATTCGGTAGCATATGTAGTCAGGCAAATGGATTTGTAACAAGGTCTTTGCCACGCTGTGTTCACGGTGCTTTCTGTTATGTTAGTTATGCTTTTTTTCAGCTCCATGTTTCTCACTGTTCAGATCGGTGCACAGATCTGTGATACCCAAACGTAGATGTAATGTGATTTGAAGAGATAGCCCAGGATTAGTGGTGCCTTAGGGGCTGATCCAAAACCTAGTTAAACCAATGGAAGGAGTTCTGTAGACTTCAGTGGGTTTTGGATCTAGCCTGTAATTTCCACCTGTTGTTTGCTATTCCCTCTAGCAGGGCTCTTAAACAGGACCCGGGAATTTGCTTTCAAAAGTTTTTGAGACAGAGTAACAAAAAATCATCTTCATCTACTTTCATCTGGACTCTCAATGGCTAAGAGATGTCATGGGTGTGGAATTATAAGCAATAATGCTTCTGGTTTTGCCAGATTATTTCATTAGTCTGCAGCAATCGGTTTAATCTAGTGAACTATGGGTAATTACGCCAACTGCCGCAATCCTCGGCCTGGCTTTTTAATCGGTGCATTAAGCTACATTGATATTGTGCAATAAATTACCACTTGCAACCATGCTTGAGTTTCCAAAGTATAATTAGAGAGCTATTCTAGACCTGTCACACTCGTGGCTTTGAGAAAGACAAGAAAAGCTTTGTACCATAACTGCTTCGTCTATGAACCTTTGATGTAATTCATTGAAATAAATATACTATATTGAACCTGCTAATATCACTTACAACATTTCCACTAGTCCTGATTCTTTGCCTTTCTCTTAGTGTAAATCAGGAATGACTCTGCTAAAATCAGTCTGAGTCCTAAATCAGATTTACGGACTTCAGTGATAGGTGGGCCGGACCCAGTTCTTGAAGTTTTCTGAATCATTTGTTTCTAAAGCTATTAGTGTTACTCATAGTGACTCTCATGGTGTTAAAATACATGACTTCTTAAGAACAGGCTGCCTTTTGGAAGAACAGATATAAGTTGATGCTTATTGAGTTTTGTCTCCAGTGTGTAACTTGAGTTACATAGTTGGGTTTTTGTTGCATGCGATGCTTCAGCCTCTTTCACAGATATCACTTAGCCATAAAGTACAAGCAGATATTTCACGTAGTAAACAAAGCATCAGATTTAAATTAATGCTAATGTGTTCACAGGCTGAGCCAAAAGCTTTTTCAAGGTTATTATAACACATTGGGCATAGAGCCTGTCCATCTAGAGCCAATACTGGTAATTGATGCTATCAGTAAGTTAGCTGTGGTAACTGTAGTGGAAGAAGTATGGTCTGGCATAGGATTTGAAGACCCTGTAAGGAAATCCTTATTTCTCCATAGATTTCCTTGGGGAAGTTACTCAATGTCGCTGGCTTGAAAGAAACAACCTTTTAGGAGCGTGATCAGCTGTGCCACTATATATCAAGTCACTGGGGCTGTTCTGCAGGGTTTGTCCCTTGCCCCTGCTGAGTCTTGTGGGGCCCAATCCTGTGGGAAAAGGGCCCAGATGCTGTGCCCCAAGTTGGGGAAATTCCCTCAGGCAGAGGAAATACCTGCTTGCGGATGTGTCCTCCCTCTCCATATTATGGCATGGAGGAACCCCCCTGCCAGAGATTCCCCCACTTCTCATCTGCAAGTGGAGAGGGGGAACTCCCAAAAGGAGTTGAGGGCAAATTATGGCACCACAAAGTTGACTTCTGTTTGCAGCCTCAGTTAAATGGGGATAACAATGCTTCCTTACCTCATGAAGGTATTGTGAAGATGAATACATTAAACGCTTTGAGATGCTTGGAGATTAATATTCCACAGATGTGTGCATGTGCATGTCTAAACTGAATGTGTTGTGTCCTCTTTTTAGAAATAACTATTGATTTGGGCCAATTACATAAAACAGCTTCTTAAATTGTTTCTGGTATTAATCTGATTTCCTAACTGGTGTTAACACAGATTTTCAGTTGCTAAAAGTCACATGAGATACATGATGTTACAGCTTTATGTGCTTGAGATGCAATTGTACAACCCATACTGAGTATATTTATTATAATGCAAAGTTATTTAGGTGCATAATTTATGCTGGGCCTCTGAATATTAATAGTTCTACTTGAGTGGGACTACTCAAGTCAAGGGAACTGGCATTTGGTGTCGTGTTACACTTAATAATTATGGTCACTATTCATATTAATAGTTTGGTACTGTAATAAAAGTTCTGCCTCTTTAAATGTGTCAATACTGAAATATTAAAAATATTCTTAATGCATTTGAGAAAACAAAATATTTCCTCAGCTATATCCCAAATTTGAACTAAAACTAGACTTAGCTGTATTGACAATGCACAACAATTAGGCATAACCTTTGTAAGATTTTTTCTTTTTTCTTTAATTTTTTAGTCTTACTGGTTCTTGAAATGTGGATGGCTGTGTTAGTTTGTACTGTAGATAGTACTGTAATGAAAGTACCAACACTGTTATGGTATTAATACAAAACAGTTTCCGAGATATCCAGGCATATCTGGTTTAATTGTGTTAGTGCTACATCACCTTCTTACAAGTCTATAGAAATGTTTCCATAAAGCAAAATCTGTAGATGCCATTTTATTATGTGAATAAGCAAAATCAACTGAATATGGAAGCTTATTGGTGAGAATGGAGTTCAGTTTCAACAAATAGAGTAGAAAATGTTCACATGAGCACAAAAATAAATGTAAAGTCATTTTGCCCCTTCCATGTTTACTTTTAATTGGGTGTTGAATGCCTATTGTGATCATTTACAATGTTTGCTTGCTGCAGTTTCTGTTACCTGGCCCCTCATACTTTTGAAACAGCAGACTGGATGCAAAATGCTGCCAAATGAGGATCAATGGAGCATGATTTCCACTTTGTTCTCCTGTAAAATACTATACAAGATGCAGAGCAGTGGTAGATTGGGCCTTCTTTGTTACGTGTTTCGGTTGTACATTATTTTTTGGATGAAAATATAAGTTAGATGTGGTGGAACCGGATATTAGTTTCTTAAAAAGCACATTTTATGTGCTACACATTGCAAAGATAAAATGAATAAGCATAAAGTATCCAGTAATGGTTATCATGATAAATTCCATTACCTCCCAGCTCTGCTGTGCTTTTGTATGGTTGCCCACCCATGTAGGGATTAAAAAAAAAAAAAGAACAGATATTTTATTTTCTATTATCTTGCAAGAGCTGAAAAAAATTGAAGCAATTCTGACATGTACGAGGAAGTAAAGTTCCAAATCATCTGCCATGTAAAATTCTTGGAAGACTTTTGGAAACTATATTCATTATGAATATTAAAGAGCTTTTTAAAACTAAGCCTTGCACGCATTTCTATAATTATTTAAAATAGTTCATTAAACCTTACCTTGTTTACAGGTAATGGAGCTGGATCACTTTTTCCATTACCAAAGAAAAGAAGCTAGTAGGGCTGTGTGAAGCTTTGGTCCCTGATTCAATTCAGGCTGATTCGGTGGCCGAATCACTGAATCCAAATCGAATCAAAGGACCCTTTAATCCTTCCGAATCAAATCAGAACCCTCTGAATCAATTTGGAAAGATTCAGAAAGATTCGGAGATTTGGACGTAGACATCGCTTTAAATGTTTTTTCTACGTACCTCTAGATAGCAGGTGGCTCGTGAACACTGCGATGGTGGGGCTCAAGGAGCATCCCACAGAAATATGTGGGGCTCCCCAGCTCACTTGGCAGAAGACCAGGAAATGAACCAGAAGCACATCTGGTCCAATTCTGGGTCCACTGGGGAGCACGCTGGGGGCCGCCCCCCACACCCCCAGCTCAGTGACTGGTGCATCCTGGGTCTGGGGGGGTACCTGGGGTCCCCCCGGAGCCGATCGCTGAGCCAGGCAGGGCATGGGGGGCCCCCCAGCATGCTTCCTGGTGGACCCGGAAGTGGAACGGAAGCACTTTCAGTCCACTTCCTGGTTTGCCGCTGAGCATGTGGAGGGCCCCTCCACACTCCTGTGGCATGCTCCATCCATCCCAGCATTTCCGCATGCACAAGCCGCGCTGGTACCTTGAGGTATGTAGAAAAAAACATTTAAAGCTGTGTTTATGTCCAAATCAAATCTGACCTTCAGATTTGGATTTGGCCAAATCAAATCAGGGACAGTGATCCAAATCAACAAATTGAATCACTGTCCCTGATTTGAGCCGAATCTGAATCCGAATCGAATAGGACTCACTTTGCACACCCCTAGTAGCCAGCTCTTACCTGGAGCACAGCATTAGCTTAGGACAGTGATTCTCAACTGGGGTGCTGGGGCACCCTGGAGAGCTGTGAGGTCCTTGGAAGGGTGCCACAGGAAAAGCGAGGATATAAGGGAGGTATGAGGAAATAAGTACATAAAGGCAGGGTTAAGTTTCCCCTGCTTGGTGGCTCCGCTTCCCCCAATGCCTAGCACCTCTGTAAGGAGGTAAGCACTGTAATGAATAAATTAGGTTTTGAATTGGGGTGCTGCTAAATTCACAGAAGTTATGGAGGGAGCCAAATGAGCAGTACCTTGAATCTAAAAACCTTGAGAATCACTGGATTAGAAGCACGTGACAGTGAGGAGTGCAGTTGTAGACTCTTAAGCCAAGACACCATGTGCTTTATCAAAACAAAATTGTAGGGGGAATGTAACTAAGAGGTGATTTGGCTAGGGCACTGGTGCTACCTTTGGCCTCATGGGCTGGATAAGTGGCACACGACTGGTCTGAGAGCTAGGTCCCTCGTGGTGTTGACATGTGGGGTTGGGCAATGCGCTGGCCAGATCAGGCCCCATGCTGTCCCATCTTGGTTCCCCACATCTGTATCAAGCCCTGCACTGCTCTGGCCCACCTTCGTATGCCCAGCTTACGCCCTGCTGTTCCCTATCCCAGCCTCACATTACTCCAACCCCATGTACCCAGTATAGTATGCAGAGTCACACTCTCCAGCCTGCTGGGTTTCCACAGGTCCAGAAATTTCTCAGTAGGAGAGTGGCAATTAATGTTGCCACTGCCCCACTGCTGCCAAATTTCTGGACTTGTGGGGGTCCCAATAGGCTGAATGATGTAGTTCCATTGGCCAGGGGTTGAACAGCCCTGAGTTAGGGCACTGTGTTCTCTACTTGTCTAGAGGCTGAGTGTGAAGTTACCATGAGCCTTGAAATGGAAAATTCTATAGTTCAGTGGTTTCCAAACTCTGACAGATTGTGCACCACCAATTTAAAATGATACAACCTTAAGTACCACCAGGTGGAGTGTGTGGGAGGGTGGTGGGGGCAGGCATGGGGTTTGTGAGGGGGTGTGGCTGCATGTGTGGGGGAGCATAGGACATGTTGGCGGTTATATATATGTGGGGGGTTGTGGAGTGGGGTGTGGGTGTGTGTGGTTAGTGGGGTGTGAGGGAGGGTGAGGGGGTGTGGGGACCTCCCGCAATCCCCCTATGGTGCAGCCATAGGGAGATGGTTGGTGCTAGAGGTGCACCAATATATTGGTCCATGTTGGATTGGCACCGATAAAATGCAAATTAACATTATTGGCAACTGGCTTTTTTTGGCCAGTGTAGCTGATAATGTCACAGATAAATGCCGTGTGCATGGGCACAGCTGTAGCATGCACATGGCCAGGAATGCAGTTGGGCAGCTTGGAGAGTAGCTCCTGGCCAGTAAGTCTGTGGTGGGGAGGGATGTGTGGGGGGAGATCGAGGTCCCCATGGTAGGGAGGGAGTGGGGCAAGGGCAGGTGCTGCCCAACCAGGGTGGTGAATGCAACTCTGGAAGCCAGGGTAAGCCTGTGGGGGAGAAGGGGCTGGGGGAGGGAAGGGGCATGGGCCAGGGAAGATCAAGGCCCCCATGGTGAGAGACGGAGTGGGGCTGGGGCAGGCGCTGCCTAGCCAGGGCACTGAATGCAACCCTGGGACTAATCGTTTTCACAAAAATAAATTCTACTATTATAAGAGTATCATAGGACCGATGACTTATAGATCTACCTCCTTGTTCCGGAGTACCCTCCTTCTGTTCATGTTGGGCTGTCTCTCTTTTGCATGCAAGCTCAAGTTCAGTCCTTAATCTCCCTTCAGACCCTTAACCCTCTATGTTAAATACTTTATCAGTAGCTACAGACTACAGCACCATCCTACTCAATGCTAGCAACGTCTACACGTGCATTTACATTGCATTACATTTACTGTGCATTAACTTACTGCACAGTAAGCAGGAATAGGCTGGCTCTACATGTGCAGGCGTTAAGGCACATTAACACTGTGTTGACTGATTTGGGACTATAGTTAGTCCCAAATCAGTCTGTAAGCACAGTGTTACTGTGCAATAAGGTGTCTACACGTGCGTTTTTGGTGCAGTAATTAATCGGGCATTAATTTGATACCTGGATCATTCAGGTATCAAATTTATGTCCAGGTCAGCGTAAGTCATCACAGTTACTGTGAAGTACAGGTGTGCAGCTGTAGATGCACACCAGTTTGCAGTAATTTAGATTACCACTCAGTAAATGTGCATGTGTAAATGTACCCACTGATACCTGTAACCTGTGTGTCATCTTAGTTTAATCCCTCTTGAGGCCCTCAAGTCCTGTTCTTGAATGTTACACATTCTTGCTGCATTTCTCTAACATAGGAACATACATTGTTTTTCTTGTGGGATGAGCTGTGCTGGGATATAGCTGGGATGAGGGGCCACTCCAGGGCTTCATGGGCCAGATCCTGCAGGACAATTATCCTGGGTGCCTGTCCCTGACTGGGATAGATGTCTACATGGGCTTCCCTTGGGCTTCCCTTGCTCTCTAGGGTGAAACACACATGCCTTGGAATTCCCCCATGTGTCCTGGACATGAAGAGGGGCCAGGATTGGGGCAGAAGTGGTGAACTGTGGGATGCCTGGGTCCCCTATTCTGCCATATTGCTGGAGACAGGTGTTCAGGTGCCTTTTGTAATGTCCTGGGAAAAACCGTTATTACATTTTTTATGGTAGCAGATTTTGGTCATTGTTCTAGGACACTTAATGAGGGACATCTGAATGGGAACTGCTCTGTCCTGCCATAATCAGAACATCTGCTTGTACCCCAAATACAGCCTCTCATATCCATTCACACAGCTAACTCTTGCTGCCTTGGGGCTAAAAAGGTAAAGAGCACTCATCTAGTTGGGGCCAGATAAGAGCATGGGTGAAGCGGGAGGGCAGGATCTCACTCTGCTGTGTCTCGCTCTTTCCACTGTCTGCCCTGCCTGTATCTGAAGGGACAAGGGCAGTCCAAACTGCTGAGACTGATCCTGCAGGGTCTCATACACCAGTCACCTTCCACTGGCCCCAGGAGTGCAGGAAGAGTGGAAAAGATGAACCAGGCTGGAAAGAATGGCTCCATATGTTTGTCCCCACACATACCTGGAGCTGCTGGGAGCATGGAGCCAGCCCGCACAGGGGATGCCTGGGGGCAGGGGAATGCAGCAGTGGTGGCAGTTTTCAGATAAGCAGCTACAGGGGGAACTGGGTTAGCTGGAGGAGGCTCAGGGCAGGCACCACAGCACCCTGATGCAGAACCATTGATTTTAGCCTTGACAATAAAATATATCTCCTGTCTTATCCATTCAAAAGGCTTGTGGGGAAATCATTTTCCCTACCATGTGACATTTTGACCATATCATTCCTCTTTGTATGTTCTTTCAGGGGTTCTCCTTTTTCTGTGGCATCAGATGTAACCAGTCTTTCCTTTCAAGGTCCTTCATGATCTATCCTCATCATACATATAACCTCTCACCTCCCAATCAAGATGTCGATTCTTGCCTCTAATCAACCCATCTGTCAATCTTCATCGTCCATTTATTACATTTTTAAAGAAGCTCTTTTTAATGCTGCTTGTGCTTGGGAGGTGCTCTGCCTACTCATCTGCAGAACCAGGTCCTCTTTCGTAGTCATTCTTAAGACACACTTTGCTATTATGCCTGTTTACAAAACAAGAAGAAAAAATCAAGAAAAACAGGACAAAAGCTTGGTGTACTGAGACTCCTGGCTAGCACATCAGTCAGTATTGTCTTAATCAGGGTTGTCAGATTCATTTGGCTTGGCAGGCCAGATGAGGGGTTTAGGGTCTGTCTGCGGGCTGGCTTGGGCCCACAGGCTGACCCCATGTTCTGGGTACAGACCGTGCTTTGGACTGGCTGCACGTGCTGCTTGCACACCCTAGACCAGCCCTGTGTGCTACATGCAGCCTGGGACAGACAGGCTGTATGCACCACTGCATGCAGTTTGTGGGGCTGGGACTGGGTCTGGGGCCCGGGCCAGCTCACGCTGTATGTGGCAGGCAGTATAGCAGGTTGGATGATGTGGCTCTGCAGGCTATCTCTTTGACACCCTTGTAACTTCTGTCTTGTCTCTCATGATATCTATCCATTATCTCTTGTGCTAGATTGTAAGCTCTCTAGGTCAGGCACCGTATTTTTGCTGCGTACATTGCTTAGCACAGTGGGTTTCTTGTAAAGAGCTAGGAGTCTCAGACATTAGGATAATAAAGGTAATAAACGCTTTTGGAAGTGGCTTGTATTATAGCATGTTAAATTACCTTCAGTCATTTATTCCATTGTGCTTCTTGTTCATACCAAATTCTTCATGATTTATGTTGTTCTTTAGATCCTAGATGT
The DNA here is from genome assembly GCF_000455745.1 of Alligator sinensis. Lineage (NCBI taxonomy): Eukaryota > Metazoa > Chordata > Crocodylia > Alligatoridae > Alligator > Alligator sinensis. Next base: position 162,662 of record NW_005843228.1, read on the forward strand.
TCAGTAGGCCAGAAAGCGATGGAGTCAATGCCTGTATAAGAACAGAGGGGTGGGACCAAAGAGATGCAGTATGTCTACAGTGAAGAATTCAGTGCCCTAAGTGTAGTGATCACTGGGTTCAATAAATACAGGCGTTCATGAATGCGAAAAAGAAACTTTAATGGTGGAGCAGTAGGCTACCTTTGCAGATCCCGTCTGGCTCTACCTGGTTCCTTAACTGAGAGATCATCTCCCAATTACCCAAGTCCTTCAAGTCTCCTACAAGGGAACCTCTTGAAATTATAACTTTTACGCTATAGAGACACTTGAGCTAGCTCAGAATGACATTGGTTGGGTACTGGAAACGATCCACTAGAATGAGCACCTGAGGGTAAATTAACTCAGGAGAAGTGCTGACATTGTGGTGATACTAGTTTCAGTGGCCAAGCTTGACAATACGCAGAATTGTATTGCGCAGTTTAGGCATACCGACAATTTTCTGGTATGCCACTCACTTGAACATGATTCTGCTTCTAATTTTGTTCACTGTTTTTTTCATCATACTTTTGTTCTCAGAGATGCAACCACTCTGCAAAACTACTTCCTTTCATTTTAAGTTAATGTTAGCATGTGCTGGGCATTTTAAATAGTAGGTGAAATAAATGCCACTGCTGTGTTTTTGAGTGGATGTCATATGCCATGGAAGTAGGGATTCAATTGAAATAAATGCAAGAGTGTGCTAAAAGAGTATGTAGGGTCTTCCCAGCCTTCCACGGAAGGATACTGTCTCTTCAATGTATTGCGTATGATAGAAAGTGGCAAGGAACAGGAAAGACACTTTGCTTGCTGTACAATTTTCTTTTACAATTGTATTTGAAAGATAAAAATGACAGATTTTATGACACCTGCTTTAAGGTGCTACCTTAAAATGTTTAGAGCTCATTTTACAGTATATCAGTTCAATAATGAATATTATTTCAGGAATAACCAGAATATCTTCACTTTTGGTATGACATTTCTTTTATTGTTGCTTTTTTTCCATCCTCTCTCTTCTGGTACCTATTTCTGCCACAAAAGCAGGCAATTGAAACATCTTGCGTAGCTGTCTTCTAGGGTTGTTTCAGATCTTTGTCTAAAGGCACAGTTCAAAGGTCTTGTATATCACTGGGACTGGATGAAAATTACATTTTAATTTTGACAGAAATATGTTTTTGTTTAGTTCAAAGTTTTTCAGATTTAGAAAAATACTTTTTAAATTTTAGTTCTCAAAAATTTGGTTTTCATAGTTTCATAGTTTCATAGTTTTAGGGTCGGAAGGGACCTAATAGATCTTCTAGCCCGACCCCCCGCCAGGGCGGGAGAACAACAAAAAACCCTAAAAACAAAAACGGGACTCAAATGAGTCCAGCCAGGTAGG
>NW_005843228.1:166075-200651 GCF_000455745.1 Alligator sinensis
ATGTCCGGGTAATTAAAATCGCCCATGACAACTACATCCCTTGCTTTTAGTGTCTCCGCAAGCTGGCCTGAAAATTCCCTGTCCAGCTCCTCCTCTTGATTGGGGGGTCTGTAATAGACCCCCACCGTCAAATCCCTCTCACCTTGCCCCCCCTGGATCTTGACCCAGAGCACTTCAGCTTGCCCTTCGTTTAGTTTTAGTTTTTGGTTTAAAGTTTTATGTGTTTGGAGGGAGTTGGCATTTTTCAATTTTTCTGTGTCTAACACAAGTATGTGTTCCTTTTCTAGCACAAGGAAGAGGAAGTTAAATAACTGAGGGAAAGCAGCTTCACTCTTTCTGAATTTTCTGTCTTACTAATGCTTTTTCAGAGTGAAAAAGGAAAGAGAAAAAATTGTTTTAAGTGACCAAACAAGGTAGGGGGTAATGGAGAATTATGTCCTATAATAGGTGGTGCAGTGGTGTTGCAAAGACACCGTTCCTAACTGGATTTTGTAAGCTGTACTATCATTGCCAATTAAAATAATTCATTACATTTTCATTCAAAATGAAGATAGAGAAGAGAGGGTCTGTTTGAGACAGAAGATTAGGGGAACCCAGGGAGACAAGATGCAGGAGACAAAAGTTAGGATGACTTGGATATGAAGAGGCAGCTGATATTAGTCACTTGTCTTGTAAGAGTATATTTTCAATTAAGTATATAGTCTTCAAAACGTGCCCTTACTGAAAAATATCTGGATGAAGTTTTCAGTGGGAAGATTTCTGAGTTCAAGGTCTCTCTGGCATTATTTCTGGTGATTATTTGTGATGATGGAGAGAGGGAGGGAGAAATGAATAAAAAAGCTTGATCTCTTTTTAATCCCAAAATAGACATTTTTATATTATATTTATATTAATCTGTGTGCCTTGTGTGTTTGTAGTTGCTGTCTCCTCATGAGGCTACTGCAGTGCTGTGTTCACAAGCCTTTACTGTGCCAGAGATACCATGGCTCAACCATGGCTCACAATAGTGCTGGAGGAATACAGTTGTTAGGTTTAAGATTGAGCATTTGATGTGTACTGCGCAGTACTTACCAGCTACTCCCATCTGCCACACGTCTCCCATGGGCTCAGACATTCCATTCTTCCAATTTGCTGTGGCCTGAGCAAAGGGAAAAAAAACCAGGCAGATCAATTCATAACATATTTATCACACTGCCCTGGGCGACCAGTTTTCCCACAGCCCATTGACCATTCAGTTACCAGTCCTTTGTGGACAGTCAGTTTCACTGCTTCCCTTATGCAGCTACGTTGGTACATAAGTTTCCCTCTTGGCATAGATCTTCCAGAAAACAATGGGAAGAAGAAAAAAATATTGCAGGACCTCCTCAAATTGGACCTAAAAGGTAGGTCCGTCCAATCTGAAACTACTTTTATCACTTTCTAAATTGGCTTCGAGTTTAAATGACTGCATCCTTTTAGTATTTGTAGTGCTAATTACAGGATGACATTTGTTTCATGAAATTTTTTTAGGTTTCAAAATCTGTCTGTGTTCTGCATTGCTTTTTCCTTCTCTCCTCCTGAGCTGTGGTACACTGGGCACAACACTGCACTTTGTAAGCACAGCTCTGCAGCGATGCCACTATGGACCCACAAAGTAATGATTGAGAAAACAGGGGGGAAAAAGCTCATATTCTCAACACTCTGCAGTTTATAGTAATTTTAAATGTTACTTGTATCAACTGTAACTATGATGTTTTGGCTAAGCATGACTGGTGTTGTTGGTAATCTTTTAATGAATCATCCATAACACTGTTGTCCATGTCCAGTCCTCAGAGGTGCTGAATATCATCACTGCCTATGAACTTTTCTAGGAGTGTGGAGGTCAGTTCCTCCTAGCATCTGATTCCTAAAGTAGTATTCCCATTTTATAGCTAGTCAACTGTAACTATGATGTTTTGGCTAAGCATGACTGGTGTTGTTGGTAATCTTTTAATGAATCATCCATAACACTGTTGTCCATGTCCAGTCCTCAGAGGTGCTGAATATCATCACTGCCTATGAACTTTTCTAGGAGTGTGGAGGTCAGTTCCTCCTAGCATCTGATTCCTAAAGTAGTATTCCCATTTTATAGCTAGAGAATAAGAGGCAGAGGAAATAAAGGACTTGACTAGAGCTGTGTTCAGCCTCTATCCTTAGGAAACCCTTTGAAAAAAATTATTAAGGATCATATTTATGGGAGTGGAGCAGAAAAAATAATGCTGAAGGGCAACCAGCATGGGTTCATAGCAGGTAGATCCTGCTTGACTAACCTTGTTTGTTTTTTTGACCAGGTCACAAAATGCTTAGATGCAGGGGACAAGGTAGATGCCATCTACCTGGATTTTAAGAAAGCCTTCAATATTTTATCTCATCCTATTCACATAAATAAACTGAGTGGCCCTGAGTGGCTGGTTATATGGTCAGGTCGGTGGCAAATTGGCTAATGGGAGTTATACGGTCAGGTCGGTGGCAAATTGGCTAATGGGATGCACCCTGAGGGCTGAGGGTGTTGGTGAATGGGTTGGTATTGACCTGGAAATATGTGGGCAGTGGAGTCCCACAAGACCCGGTCCTTGCACCTGTGATATTCAATGTCTTCATCAGTGACTTGGACGAGGGATTGGAAAGCACTCTGTCCAAATTCGCAGATGATACCAAATTACGGGGTAAAGTTAACACACTAGAGGGTAGGGGATGAATCTAGGCGGATCTGGACAGGTTGGAAAAGTGGGCAGAACAGAATGGGGTGCAGTCAACAAAGACAAGTGCAAAGTGCTGCGCCTAGGGAGAAGGACTCACCAGCACATTTACAGCCTGGGGGAGGACCTTCTCAGCAGCACAGCCGTGGAAAGGGATCTTCGCGTCATTGTTGACAACAAGATGAATGTGAATCGTCATTGTGACAAAGCAATTAGTATAGCTAACCACACTGCAACATGCAGTTACATGATGAACAGGTCCAGGGAGGTGATGCTCCCCCTCTATGCAGCATTGGTCTGGCTGCAGTACCGCATCCAGTTTTGGGCACCATACTTCAAGAGGAAAATGAATGACCTTGGGAGGGTTCAGAGGAGGGCCACTCATATGGTCAGAGGCCTGCAGGCAAAGCCCTATGAGAACAGATTGAGGGACCTGGATCTCTTCAGCCTCCGCAAGAGAAGGCTGAGAGGGGATCTTGTGGCTGCCTACAAATTCATCGGCATTTGAACCACAACGGAAAGGGACTTGGGGGTCTTGATTGCCCCATGAGTGTGAGCCCCCAATGCAATGCCATGGCCGGTAGAGCAAATCAAACTCTGGCATGCATCTGGCACAAACTAAGTGGTGATTAATTGAAGCAAACTAGGATGGTTAGAATAGAAGCAGAACTAAAAAGAGTAACTAGCCTGAGGACGCAAGTTGAGCAAATGAGATAAAAGGAGATTAGTACAATACAGTAAGACTTTACAAACCATTGCTGAATCTTTGCAGCAGGCCTATTGGATATAGGTGGGTTTTATAAGCCTAATTGTATGGGAGGGGAAATGAAGAGGGTGAGGGGACATGCCCTGACAACACATGCTGGATCAGAAAAGGGATTTGAACTAAACTGTTCTTGGCTTAAATCTTGTGCCTGGCTAGAAAAAAGATGGTTATATGTGTGTCAGTTATAGAAATCTTTAATTCTTGCTGAATAGAAGTCCAGCCAGAGCTCTAGAAGATCACATGTAGTTATTACATGGAAACAGAGCTTCATCCACTAGCACAAAACCTATTTCACATAGCCTTAGTGTTTGAGGTACTGCATTCTTTTTCTTCCCAGCTCATTATTACTGCTGGAAGAAATTTACCCCTTTTTGTAAATCAGTTTGATCGAAATCAGTTAAGTCTGATACTACATCCAACCAGGTTTATTTTAAATCAGTTTCAGCCGTTTTGAAACTGCTTTATGTGCACTGAGCTTCTGTTCTCTTACGGGTTTCAAGCAGCTTCTGATCACTTCAGCTGGTTTATGTGTAACTTCTGTCCCTAGCCCAGATGCACAAGAGCCTGTGTTAACTGCCCTGAGTCCCACAGCCAAATTAAACTAAAACACAGGGAGCAGTTTTCAGTAGTCAACCTCATCACATCCCCAGATAGATAGAGTAGTGGAGGGTAGTTCACTTGATGTTAAATTGTTATTGGCCCAAGATAGCCTCTGACCTGAGCTATCAATGTGTTGGCTCTGAGACCCTGATATTGCAAAACTGAACTGTGTGTTCCAAAGAGAGAAATCTGAATTGTATATTGCTGCAAGATTTAGGGCTTTTGTATTGGAGATCATTTGAAACTGTCTCTATTTCAAACTTCCAATAAGGCAGTGCAAAGAATGGAGAGGAAAACCAAGGAGAAGCTGGTAGGACCCGGCATTATTTTTATCATCCCTGCAATGAATAGCTGGATGGGAAAGGGAAGAAGCCGTGGAAGATCCAACACTCAGGGTATCTGGCAGATATCCTATGTGGTAGAGAACAAGCTGTTTAATGTTGCCTTTGTGTTAACTTTGTGGAATGCCCTCTTTCTTGAGGAAGGAGAGGGGGAAAAACACCATTTTCTGGTGCATTTCATCACCAATAGATACGCTCTGTCATATGCCAAGAGAATATTGAATTGTCTTTCTGAAGATAGAGTGCTTAGAAGTACTTTTTAAATCCATCTAAGCACGTTGCCTAATTAAGGGAAAACTAGCCTTATAAAATTTGAAACAGGCCCATGTACTGGAGAAGTCAGCGAACTGTGGCTGGCAGTTACAGCTTTCTTGGAAAGGGCTAAACATGTCCACAAGCAGAGAGTACTACAGGTTTTATTTTCTACAGGGGATAATGCAAGTTCTGTCAGCAAGGCTCTGCTTATTCAAAGGCAGAACCATGCAGCTCAGCAGGAGATGGAAGCAATAGAACTTGGGCAATAAATGTGTGATCTGGGCAGCAACTTGAAATCTTGCCTAAAATAAAATTACTGGATGCAGGCCATATCATTGTTCAGTCTCTAAGCTGTGCATCACACAGTATTTGACTGTGTTTTATTCCATGTTGTGTGAGCTCCAAACTCCGCCATGAACTTTGCAGAAAACTTAGAAAAGTTAAAGTTAGGGGGGAAAAAAATTCTTGTGGGAACTACCATTGGCAAAGAAATTGAAATGCTCACCCTCAAACATACACGTTGTTTAGGAGGTTATTTTTTTATCATTCTTGGCTTGTTGTACTGATCTTTCCAGCTAAGATTACTGGGTACTGGGAGCCCCAAGGAATACCCAGAATACTATGGGCAATTCAGCACATAGTGTTCTCCATGTGGGATTTGCGTTGCTGCATGGAATATGCAATTACTGTTCATATGATGCCTAAAATTATTTAGGCTTTCACAGAATTATTTGTAAACTTGGGCTGGATTGTATAATCAATCTAAGAACAGGCAAGAATGTAATAAATTAGATGCATAAAAGAGTTTCGGGGTGAGACCAGAATTGTATAATGAGATTGTCTATTTTAATTCTCTGTGTGTGTGTGTGTGTGCGCGCACGCGCTTGCGCGTGCATCGTGGTGATGCCATGTCAGATTACTTTTATTTTGTGTATATTGAGGGTTTTTTTATTATTTGGGCTGGGAAAATAAGGGTGAGGCAGTCAAGATGGTACAGACAGGGATGAAGCTATGTGAACAAAAGAAATGGAGGAGAGTCTGAAAGAACTGGCTAGAAATAAGTAGGGAGTGATGCGTAAAGGATGTGAACAGAAAGGAGATGGGTAAGGCAAACAGAGGTCTAAATATGGTGGCTGTCATGATTTCCTTTTATCCTGAAATGCTGTTAACCTAGTTCTGTCACTGTGGTTGGCTTGTTTGGAGGAGGTACTGTCAGCTGGGGTGGTAAGCCTTTCCTATCGAGGCTCTGCTGTCTGGGGACATACAACCATTGGAGCCAGTACCCTGTAGCACATGCTCTTGGGTCTGATGTGAGAACACACAGAAGAAGAGCTGAAAGGTTTTGTATTTACTGCTCCCTTTCCCTTTCTAGGTGGAGACTGGTTTTAGAGGTTTTGTAAGCAAAGCCACAGCGTGGGCACTGCTGAAATAGTTGTTTCTTGGACACACAACTGTGTCCCATGGTACTCGTCCCATATCTGGCTTGTGTTTCCCCTGTTGTTGGTTGGGACTAATACTCCCTCCAGTGATGCAGTAGGCAGCTTCCTGCATTTGTTTACAGCTGTTAGTAGTTGGTGGGTCTAGGACACGTTAACAATGAAAACAGACCGTGCTACCTTCAAGCATGCTGTGCAGCTCCACCCACCCTATCTCCCAAACCAGAATTAGTGTGGCTGCATTTATGTGTTGTTGCAGGTAGGCTCTACTAGGGGTCAGTAATGTCCTCGGGAGGGACCAAAGTGACCCATCTCAGGTTGGAGACATGGCAAGCCCTCTTTCTTCTGCCTCCCCTCAGCTGGAACCTGTGCTGCCCAACTGCAGAACTGCCTTTCCATTGGAGCCCCATGCAGCTGACTGTGGCATTGTGTACAGAGGCCCCTGCCACTGATACCACTGAAGCCATGGCTCTGTGGGCTGGATGTGTCCTGTGGGCTGTAGGTTGCTGACGTTTGATCTAAACAGAAATGATGAGTCATTTACAATCCACACATCTGAGATTCACCGCAACTAGTTTTATCTATATAATGTTGGCTGTACCGAAGTGTTGTCAATAGTACGGTAACGAATATGAAATTTTATTCTGAAGTGAGAAACCTAGAATGCAGCCATGCTTGTAAACTGAAATTACTTTCAGACAGGAAAGGAATGTAGTAGTTCTCATAGAGATTTTTTTGGTGTACCAAGAAGTAAAAGGGAAGAAGTGATGCAGTGAAGAAAGTAGAGATGAATAATCATCTTTTCATATGCTTCCTGTTAAAGATCATTGCCAATACTGGAAAAAAAACTTTTCTCTTGAATTTGCCATCAAACCCTCTCGCTCAGATGCAGATCCTAGCCCACAAAAAGGACTTAGCACTTCATAGTGTTGGCTACAAAGCACCAACTCACAGGATCATCATAAAATTCTAGTTTATTTGACAGATGCAAAAGTCAGACCATAAATCTGGGTGCTGATCCCCCAAACACACACCCATTCACTCTCACACAGACACTCGCAGTAGCTAGCTCTGAACACTAAGCACCGGTGTCAAGATATACCTATCTAGTCATGGCTTCTTTCAGTGTGATGTTGCTGCAGAAGGGGCTGATCCTTCTGGCTGGACAGGCAGGTTTCTGGTCAGGGCAAAGAGGGCACCATTGGGGGTCACTCCTCGCTGCCTTTTATCCCTCTCTGGCAGACTTTGGTGACTCCCCAGTTCTCGGGCTTACCCAATCCAGGGGTCATTGACCTGGAGGGACCTCCCTCTTGGTAGCTGCTGGATGGCAGCTGTCAGCCCCAGGGGTCATGTCCGCACGTTCGTGCAGTCTCAGAAGTCTGTTGATGCATTTTGATTGATTCACTGCCATGATGAATAGAGCTCTGGAAGTGGTTGATCAGGGGGTATTTCATCCCCAAGGGTCTGTTTGCAGCATTCATTAGTTCAAACGGGGGCCTCCGTACCTTTAACAATGAAGTTTCTGGGAGTTCCTGGCTGTTTATTGATTCTTTCTTCTTCTTGATCTCTGATTTTGTAGGTGTTAATTGCTGCTCCTTAACATACTTATCCAGACTAGCTACTGTGTTACACAATCAACCATGATTCATTCAGGGACCTGCTCCATACAAAGATTCCTGCCCTTGCTAACATTGTTACATGGTACAACTTACTTTTAAACTTAAAGTACATTTGTAGAAGCATCTGCAAGCTCTATTTTCACTACAAATACACCTTATATAAAACTAATAATGATACGATAATAGAAAAAGAGAGAGGAAGGAAGAAAAGGTAGAAAAGAGAAAGCATCCCCAACAGGGAGCAAATACTAAAAGAGGGGCTTTTGCCATATGGAGGAGCTTCCCATTTGAGGCGGGGCAGACAAAAGGGTTTTTGGTACAATAGCAATATTTTATCCACCAATCTCAAAGAATCTGACAGAGGAAGTCAAGTATCCCTATTTTACATATGAGGAAACAGGTGAAGTAATTTGCTTGCGGTTACCCAAAAGGTACAGCTGGGAATATATTTGTGTTGACCTTATTGAAGTGAATGGCAAAACTTCTTCCTCAGGTTCTGACGAAGAATGTCTTCCATTCAGAAGTTTGTCTAACTTTGCCTCCCTCTACATGTTACAGGTATTGCACAATTAATTGGTTAATTGTATAGTAAAAGAGCAGCTATTCATGCAAAGTACTTATCACACAATAAAAGCTCCAACCAGCCATGAAGTTAGACCTGAAAAATGTGTACTAACTTTATAGTTGGTTACTATCAAGCTTTAATTTGAATGTGTAGCAGGGTGTCCCCTGTGGCTGGAAGCCTTATCAGCAGTGGGCTCCCAGCCACAGGGGTGCACCTGGCCTAGCTGGGATTGAGAGTCTCACAGCTGCTGGGGACTTTTAGCCCCAACAGCTGTGGATGCTGGGTCCTGGTGGTGTGCCTCCCCAGGGCTGGGACCCACTTGGCAGCCACAGGGCAGAGCTGTGATCCCCTCCACCTGGGGAGGGGGTGTAAACCCTGCCCCCCCCCCCAGGGTGAATGGATCACCTCACTGGCTCCCACTGCAGGGACATAAGGTGCATTTAATGCGTGATCCCACAGTCATCCCTCCTGTCAGGCATGTGTGGCATGCCAAGAGGCACAATTGTATGCATCGCACATTAGTTCCCATTGCAGCTTTACCTGTAGTTGGTGAGGGGGCCTTTATCCCAACTACATAGTTGTCCAGTAAAAGATATCACCCTAAGAAATCTGTGCAACCCTACCTACTGCAACGCAATGCCTCTCTAATAGGTTTATGTATAATAGCTGTTAGCAAGTAGCAGAAAATACCGTCTGTGTTTGAAGATCATATTGAGGAATTCTTGCCAATCAGTCATGGAACTAGAGCACATATTATGACTACAGTTATGTCACTTATCCCAAGTATAAGTATATCCTATTTCACACATGGAATGTGAAAACCAAATTGAAAAAAGCATTAACAATGTTTTATTTAAGATATCAGTTGACAGGGATAATTTTGTTTAGTGTTACCTCAGAATTTACTGCTAAATGAGTGCTTCACTTAATGAGAAATGAGCAAATTTCACCAAAATTGTAGTGGATCCAAAACAAATCAGGTCTGCATGTATGTTAAGTGTAATGACTACAAGAAATGTATTTAAATATATTGGAAAAATTCTTACTACTTTTTCTTTTTTCTAGGTAAGTAACTGGACAGGGACATGAAGAATTAACATTTCAAATGACCACCATCCTGCAAAAGGTACTTCAGCATTTTGTTTTGGTGCAAAGGAGAGTTTACAAAGAATTCAGTTGTATCTGCACATTTTCTATGGGTTTTTCATTTTTTAATACTGGCTTGTTTGTTGAGTAAATGAATATAGTACAAAATCTAAATATATGCCTAACTCAAGTATGTGTGTGTGTGTATGTGTGTAAATGCTATGTGTCAATGATTTATCATAGCTAAGGGAATATCTGGGTGTATGCACGCGCGCGCACACGCACACACGCACGCACGCACACACGCACGCACACACACTTCATCTTAATGGCTGAGTTCTATCCTTTGTCTATCCCACTCATGTCAATATGTGAGTCTGCTTGGCCCAGTATCTAAAAGCTGTGTGAATGTGAAGTAGTGTGATAGCCTTTCATTAGAAAGAGGCAGATTTAAGGAGGGGCAGATAGTGCAGAATTCATGAGTGGGGAGTAGCTGAACATAAAGGGCAGTTTCAGTTGCCTGTCCCTACTTCTGGATCACAGTACTTGTCCTTTGTGGCTCTAAAATGGCCTGACCAGTCAGTCTGAGCGTTCTGCTTTGTGTCCTCACATGATGGTCAGCAGATTAGATTAGTTTATCCAGTCTTATTAGCCAGCATGTCAAAACTGGTTAATTTGTGGGAGGGAAGGAATAATAGGAAGGTGGGAGCAGTGGCAGGATGACCAAAGTGCTTATGCATCACGTTTTCCCGTATATGCAACAATACCTGCCTAAAGCTTCATACAGGCTAAAACAATAGCTTGAAGAGGAATGAGATGCTCCACTCTTCTTAATCAAGGCCCTTGGGATGTTACTTTTCTGTAGCTCAGAAATTGGCTAGCTCTTTTTGGTAATGCCACAGAATATGATTTTTTTTTTTTAATAATTCTCTCTTTTGCTGTAGCTGGGTGCCTTCCAGTTTGGTTTGTCTCCTTGCCCTGCTGGGATCTGTTTGCAGCTGACTTTTTTGGTCTCCTGTTTTTCCTTAAATGGAAATGAATTTGATTTATAGTGCATGTTACCTGACTTTCACCTTTAGCGGGCTGCACTGCCATGCAACTACAGCTACTCCTTTTCCAGTTTAGGAGTTGACATACGCAGAGGAGCCCTATGTGTCTTTCAGTGCACAGCTGTCAGGCACAAAGATTTTTCTGTGCTGAGTTGTCCTGTGACTGTGACTAAAAAAAAACTTGCTAAGGTGTGTTAACTGGGGATGCACTGATTGTGCCCTATGTCTTAGTTAAAGTTATTTTGAGCTCTGCTGTTACCAGGTAACTCAAAGCAACAACCTTCTCCAACAATGTAATGGATATAAAAGGTGAAAACCTGTATCTTTTGTATTTAAGTTTAATGTGATGTATAGAAATCTGTAAGCAAAGTTTTCCAGGCACCTTTCAATAGAATAAATGTTATGCTTCTGTGAAGTTCCTGGGAAAAAAATCAAGGATCTCTTCTTACTTTGGTACTAGCAAGTTTATATTGTTATATCGTGGTACAGGGAAATATTACAAGTTGGTCTATCTATGTTGCTAAGAAAAATTGTACGACTTTTAAAAAATGCCTGAAAGAACAGTGAATGTTACTAGAGTGGGCAGTCATCCTCTATCAGCAGTTTTTGCTTTTTTTATGCCCTACCTGGAAATGTAGGACTCCACATGTCCAAGAGAAGGATTTACTTGTGGTAACTTTCTCTCTGGACTTGTGAGGAAACAAAAACCTGAGTGACTAGTTGCACACCTGACACCTATCACTACAAAGCAAAAATTGTGCGCGCGCCGGTGGGCAGAAAAAAGAGAAAGAGGAATAAGAAAGGGCATTTTCTGCAATGTTGTGGTTTGCTTCTTGGCACAGACGTAGCCCCAGAGGGATGCTCTACCATAATTTTGTTGATTTGACAGACGTATGAAAATTTACGTTGTTGGCAAGTAGCTACAGAATGAGCAGGTGCATTACTGCATGACAATGCAATTATTTTCTTTTAACTGTTTTTTGCAAACATATAGCTGTACTTTTGTTTTCTCCGGCTGAGAAACCCTAAGGCCAACTTTGGAAAAGTCCTATTAAAAGTAACTTTGTTTCCTCTGTTTCTCCTGTTTTTGTTTATACTTACACTACTTGAACCCCAGCAATCACTGGCACTGAGGATGCAAAACAAAGGACCTAATGAAAGGCCCGCTTGTCTACAGCAATGTAATGCATGTTGACATGCTGTCATCACATTGGGTATATGATCTTTGTCTCCAGCTGAAAGAGAGTTTTTTATAAAATGATTGTATAGTATACAATACACATCAGTATGCAACTCCTACGCAATAGTTAAAGTGTGTATGTGTGCATGAATACATGTGTAGTTGTGATCTTTCTGTCCATTGAAAAACATGGTATTAAAGTCAGGATAATTATTGCTATCTTAGAAGAGAGAGTCTGGGTAATTTGATACTGGAATTGGCTGATATCTCTTTTTAATGGATGGTAGTAACGGAAAGGTCACAGCAGAGGTTTCAGGCAATGACATTATCATAGGAAGAACTTGACTCTAAAAGTTACAACTGCATTTATTTTGTGTGTCTGTTTTTGAAATATACAGTTACCTGAATCACATGCTCTGCATAGTTTGGCAAGACAGTTTTCAAAATTATGCAGATGAGGTTTTAAAACAAAGTTTAAAGGGGACGCGTCTACATGTTCATTAATGCGCTGTAGTCATTGTGCATTAAGTTTAGTACTTGATTAACCAAGTACTAAATCAATGTGCAGTAACTCGCACTACTGCGCAGGAGCACCAGCACGCGGGTTTTTAGTGATGGTTACTGTTCAGTTGCCTAATAATAGCATGCAGTAGCATATTAGCACGTTTTTTTCCCGGCATGCTACTGTGCAGTGTTATTAGGCTACTGCATAGTTAATGTCTCGTGTAGACATGCTCAGGGACTCAAAAGCATGTAAGTAGGAGATATTAAATGGGAAACAATCACAGCTTAAATGAAGAACCCTAAAAATGCTGGGTTAATAAGGCAACATCTGGTATAATAGGTCATGATTGATTCTGTTAGACAAAAAAAGAAACATGCCTGATAGCTCCAAGTCCTGAGCTAGGCAGGTGGTTCTGTAGGCCAAGGGGCCATCTGTAAAACTTATTGTGCTTAAAGTAAGCTAGAGCAAAAGGAGAAATCACTTTGTTTCCCATTATGCTAATCTTAGTTACTTCCCTAACCAGTTATTCCTTTGAAGAAGAGAAAGGAAATGAGGCAAGGTTGGATCACTGTCTAGTACTGATAGTGGAAGCTGGGAGAACCCCTAGTCCATTGGTCCTCAGGACCTGACTGAATCCTGCAGTTTAGTTCAGAGTGTTTGGATGTGAACTGGTCCTTGCAGGTTTCTTTAGAGACTCATGTTATAACTAGGGTTATTTAGCCCAGAGCAGAGAAAACTGAGGGGATGATTTGATAAGCCTTCAAATATCTGAAGGGTGATTACAGAGAGGATGGAAATGGGTTCTCATAGCTTCCATTATCAGTACTAGACAGTGATCCGACCTTGCCTCATTTTTCTGTGACTGTAAGATTAATGGCCTCAAGCTTCAGCAGGGGAAATGTAGGTTGGAGATTAGAAGAAAATTTTAGACTATGAGGATGGTCAAGATTGAAACAGGCTAACTATAGAAATCATGGCATCTCCATCTATGGAAGTTTTCAAGAGCCGGTTAGATGCACACTTGTCTGGGATGGTTTAGTCAGGGATGATTCTGTCTTGAACAGGGGGCTGGACCAGATGACCTTGTGAGGTCCCTTCCAGCCCTTCTTTCCGGAGATATGGGGTGGAAAATTTTCCATGGATATTTTCCAAAACGAAGAATTTTCCGTAAAATTTTCCAGTGCTTAATTTTTCCGTGGAAAATGTTCCGCCCCACATCTCTGCCTTTAACGAAAGAGAATGTGGTTCAAGTAGTTTTGAATCAGATTTGCCTCAGTCTGATTCTAAAATGGAACTAATAAGTAGTGCAAGTGATTCTGCAGATAGTGACAGTGAAACTGGAGTTGCTGCGAAGACCTCAGTGGAAGACAGCTAAACTCTGTTGAAGTAGCTAAAGGCAGAGATGTTCATAGATTCATAGATTCATAGATGTTAGGGTCGGAAGGGACATCAATAGATCATCAAGTCCAACCCCCTGCATAGGCAGGAAAGAGGGCTGAGTTTAGATGACCCCAGCTAGATGCCTATCTAACCTCCTCTTGAAGACCCCCAGGGTAGGGGAGAGCACCACCTCCCTTGGGAGCCCGTTCCAGACTTTGGCCACTCTAACTGTGAAGAAGTTCTTCCTAATGTCCAGTCTAAATCTGCTCTCTGCTAGCTTATGGCCATTATTTCTTGTAACCCCCAGGGGCACCTTGGTGAGTAAAACCTCACCAATTCCTTTCTGTGCCCCCATGATGAACCACAAGGTCACCTCTCAACCTTCTCTTGCCGAGGCTGAAGAGGTCCAGGTGCCCTAGTCTCTCCCCATAGGACTTGACCTGCAAGCCCTTAACCATACGAGTGGCCCTTCTCTGGACCCTCTCCAGGTTATCCACATCCCTCTTGAAGTGCGGCGCCCAGAATTGCACGCAGTATTCCAACTGCGGTCTGACCAGCGCCCGATAGAGGGGAAGTATCACCTCCTTGGATCTGTTCATCATGCATCAGCTGATGCACGATAAAGTGCCATTAGCTTTTCTGATGATTTCGTCACACTGACGACTCATGTTCATCTTGGAGTCCACTAGGACTCCAAGATCCCTTTACGCTTCCATGCCACCAAGGTTATTTCCTAGGCAGTAGGTATGCTGGACATTTTTCCTCCCTAGGTGCAGCACTTTGCATTTCTCCTTGTTGAATTGCATTCTGTTGTTTTCTGCCCATTTGTCCAACCTGTCCAGGTCTGCTTGTAGTTGTTCCCTTCCCTCCAGTGTGTCCACTTCTCCCCACAGTTTTGTGTCATCTGCAAACTTGGACAGAGTGCACTTCACTCCCTCGTCCAAGTCGCTGATGAAGACATTGAAGAATATCGGTCCAAGGACCGAGCCCTGCGGGACCCCACTGCCCACAACCTTCCAGGTCGATACCGACCCATCCACTATGACTCTCTGGGTGCGACCCTCTAGCCAATTCTCCACCCACTTGACTGTGTAGTCATCCAAGTCACAGCCTCTTAACTTGTTCACCAGTATGGTGTGGGATACCGTATCGAAGGCCTTCCTGAAGTCTAAGTATATGACGTCTACCCCTACTCCTGCGTCCAGGTGTTTTGTAACCTGGTCATAAAAAGAGACTAGATTAGTCAGGCATGATCTACCTGCTACGAACCCGTGCTAGTTTCCCCTCAGCATAATTTTTCCTGCTGGACTCTTGCAAATGTGAGCCTTTGGTGGAGGTGAGACTGACTGGCCTGTAGTTGCCTGGGTCCTCCTTCCTCCCCTTCTTGAATATGGGGGCCACATTGGCCCTTTTCCAGTCCTCCGGGACCTGGCCCATGCACCATGAGTGTTCAAATATTCCCGCCAGTGGTTGTGCAATGACGTCAGCCAGTGCCTTCAGTACCCTCGAATGGAGCTCATTCGGGTCTGCCGACTTAAACGCATCCAGTTCCTCCAAATGACTCTGCACCATCTACTACTACTACTACTACAATGACTACTATGCTTGGTAGTCTGGCGCCCTGCTGCCGCCTCTCTACAATCCCAGTGAGAGACTTGTCTTGCCCCTTACTTAGAAACACTGAAGCAAAAACTCATTGAGGAGTTCAGCCTTGTCCCCCTGTCTGTCACCAGTTTCTTATGCCCATCTAGTAGATGTCCTATTCCATCCTGAGCCTTCCTTTTACTCCCTTTATATCTATAAAACAAATGTTTGTTATCCTTAACTTGGGATGCCATCCTCAGCTCCATGGTAGCTTTGGCCTGTCAACTGCCTCCCTAGAAGCGTGAGCAGAGGAGGTATACTCCTCTTTAATAATGTCTCCCCATTTCCACTTTTTATATGCCCCCATTTTAGCCCGTAGGCTGCTCTAGATTTCTCTGGTCAGCCAAGGAAGCCTCTTGTCCCCTTTCCCCCTTTTTCCCCGCATCGGGATCGTCTCCCTCTGTGCCCAAAGGATCGTTTCCTTAAGGCACAGCCACCCTTCCTGGGCTCCCATCTCTTCAAAGCTCTTACTCTGCAGTGCATCCTTCACTAAATGCCTGAGTTCATTGAAATCAGCTTTCCTAAAGTCTAGCATTTTCACCCTTCTAGTTACCTTACCCACTCGAAGGTGTGGGGCAGAAGATTTTCTGCAGAAAAAATTAAGCACTGGAAAGAAAAGAACTTTAGGTGTGCTAACATGAGTGTAGGTGTGGGGCAGAAGATTTTCTGCAGAAAAAATTAAGCACTGGAAAGAAAAGAACTTTAGGTGTGCTAACATGAGTGTGTCAACAGTTTTCAGTGCCTTTATTTTTTTCTTAAATTTAAACAAACAATGTAAGGGTAACATGCTATTGTGTATTGCCTTTACATTTTTACAAGTATTCCAATAAAAATAATTTCTTTCCACATAAAGCTTTGAATTTGTTTGACTATAACATTTTAACCACATTAAGTGTTCTGTATTTAACTTTTTTCCTAATAAAATATTGCATAGATCCATAGATGTTATGGTTGGAAGGGACCTCAGTAGGACTGCGAGTTCGACCCCCTGCCCTGGGCAGGAAAGAGCACTGGGGTCAGATGATTCCAGCTTCAGTTCAAATACATGAGGCTATTGAAACGAACAAGGGGTGAATTGGAGTGAATTGGAGGAAGACATTGCACGGCTAGAGTGGGAACTAGAGGTTGCCCAATCCCAGAAGGAGCAGGCAGAGGCAAAGGCCACTGGATTGGAACAGCGGGTACAAGCAGGGAAAAAGGAAGGTGGTTCTAAAGAAATTAGGTGCCTGATTGCAGCCGAGGCAGAGAGGACTCGAGCACTAGAACGGCTCATGGCAGAAGAGGCCAAAAGGAGCAGACAGAGAGAAGAGAAACTGCAAGAGATGCAGAGAGAGATGGAAACATGGAGGAAAAAGTCAACTGAGACCTATACAACCCAGGCAGGAGAATCAAAGGAGATACAACAGGAGTTGGAGGAGTCAAAAAGCCTAGTTAGTTTCCTGCAGAAAGAAGTCCATAGCCAGGAGAATCGTATAGATGAACTGCATGATGAGTTGGAAGACTGGCAGCAGAAGTGCATACAGGCAGAACACCTAGCAAAGGGACTGCGGGAAAAGCTACTTGAAAGTCATGCGCAGGCAGAAGAAACGAACACCTAAGCACCTCTCTACATCCTGAAATACTCTGGGGCCCACCTACACGTTACACTTAAGATGTGATTAACCAGTTATATGTAAGTTACAGTTTTTAGAAGCTTATGATTTGGCCAGATGTGGTAAACCCTTAGGGAAGGTGAAAAGCAGATTCCTGATACTATAGAGCCCCCTCCCTCTTGTCCCTCTTCTTCGCCTTGAAATTTCAAGTCTTCATGTAAAAAGCTTGAAAGTGTTAGAGCTTTCCAATGAATTTATTGCAAGAACCTTTTTTTAAAAAAAATCTTTGGCAAAACTGCATATATTCCCACATGTCTTTCTTGAAAATGACTGAACTGTTGTAGCTGAAGCTTTTCAATAAAGCTTCAGGCTGAGGCAGATGCCCAGTATGGACATGGTTAAAGTTTGGCATAGTTATAAATGCAACTGAAAACATGGCCTTGTAATGTACATTGTCTGGCAATCTTTAAACGCTCCTGGGTGCTATAATTATTAATGCAAGAGTGCAAACTTTAAAGGATCCAACATCAATCAGTTTATAGAAGACTTCATTAATTTATAATGCTGATCATGCAACTCATCTAATTTCTATTACACAAATGGTATGAAATATGGCATGTGTTTGGTGCATGGTATAGGAGTATTACAAGGTCTCAATGATGTTGGATGACCTGTCTGTAGACAATGTCATCAGAGGGTAAAAGCCATGGTCTGTGCCCTGGTAGCAGTGGCAGCAGTTGCGGTGGCAGCAGGAGTTGGGCTGGCAGTAATGGTGGCTGTCACTCTTGTGCCCCCTCTACATGGGTGAATGGGACCTGGTCACACAGGCTGCACCACAAACTAGTGTCTTCCAAGAAATACGTAAAAATATAAAAAGTTGCAGAAACTGTCAGTCTTAGAAGTAATTCCAGCTTGTGAATACAGAAGTGGAGAAAACTGGAGAGAACCTTCTGGGTTTCTGATGTAAGGCAAAACTAATGACATCTAGAAATACTCCCAAAGTTTATGACCTTTTTTTTCTGGAGGATGTCTTGTTAATTTTAAAAACCAAATATATTTGCCTGTTACCAAGAAACTGCAATTGCAGGGGTTCTATTGATCCTCTCCACTCAATTTTCTATGACCTGGGCAAGAATTTAGCAGAAATCAGGAAAGATGTATGTATATTTGTTGGTTTCTTTAAGCTTCCAACTTGCTGCAAAGCATTATCTGAAAGATGAAAATGAAAGCCTGATTGTGGTTGTTTAGCTTGACTTTGCCAAATTATAATATCTTTATAAACTGTAGATATATTGTGTTTCATTTATGTGGATGAGGTAATACATTTCTAGTGGAGGAAGATACAGGAAGCCTCTCTTTGTGTAAATACATCATGTTTTTAATATCCTGTTTTTAATGCCTGTATTACTGCAAACAAGAAAGTCTGACTTTTCTTTCCTGTGAACTAAGGAAATAGGAATATCCTTTATAGTTAATTTTTTTTTTTTTTAATAATTTGGTTCAATTTTAGCTAAAATTGAATGGAAGTTGAATTTCATTTGGGCCTCAGAATAACAGTGAAACAATCAAAATAAACATTTGTATAATTTTATTTAAATAGAAGCAAAGCTTTTTCAGACATGATGTTCTTGCTTGTCTGGATATTTGTTCTTAGAAAAAAAATGTACTAATGTGTGGGCCAAATTCATCATCAATACGCACATCCAGTTCTCTAATAAATTAATGTTGATTGTGTTGTGTATATATGGGAACAGAATACAGTCTCTGTAGCAGTCTGTGAATTTACGGGGCATGCAAGGTCTTTCTGTAGATCCACATTCTTGAGCTAAGTATAGGCAGTCAAAAAGCCCAAGGCTGAATTGATTCAGTCTTTGCAGGCTAGTCTAAGGTGCTGAGATTAAACTGAGAAACAACTGGACACATGTTTACCTTTGATTCAGGAAATACAGACATATGTGTGCAGTGGCTCAGGCCAGAATCCAGGGGGCACTAGAGCACAGCTGTCTGGCACAGCCAGCATGGGCCGTGTCTTCACTTACTCTTCCTGCTGCCCCTGATGTCTCTGGGATTTGCAGTCCAGATTCACAGCAGCAGGACTCTGCAGGGCTGCTTATCACTTCCTCTTCCTGCTTCCAAGTGCTTCTGGGATTTGTATTCCACAGTCACACCCAGCAGTAACGTTCAGTAAGCTTAGCAGAGCAGGGCAGATCTGTACTGGGGGGAAAGAGGGTTTAACTGGGGGAAGCAGGGTTTAACCACTTAACCTGGTTCATGTGTAATTTTTGTCCCTAGCCAGTGTCAAGATTTAGAATTGTACATAAAAATAGGATGTAATGGATGTGACTGTCACAGGGAAGCAGAGGTAGAGGCAAGGAGGCCTTTCAGGAAATCTCAGGGCACAGTCAGGCTGAGAGAGTTCACGATGAGGTTTACATTATCTTGTTTAAATTACCGATAAGCCAGACCTTGAAAGGGAATAGGTATCACTCACTAAAACTTGTATATATTTCATTTGGAATAGGCAGGGAACACCACGTGCTTACAGTACTTTAATAAGGTTTGTGCATTAATGTCAAGAACAGTTCTGCTCATGTAATGGGGAGAAAAAATGAGCCCCTCAATCTATTTCTTATTTTCTTACCCAAATTTGGTCAGGGCATGTTCTGGGAATGACATTTTTCTTTTTCATTTTTTTTTAATACCATGTGCCCCAAATTATTGTTGTTATCACTTGAAATGGAATGCAGAAAATAAACACATCATTTATAATGCCAGATGGATCTTTTCTTGTTTCAAAATACTACATGCATTTTAAATGCTTCTCATCTGTAAATGTCATACAGATGTTTAGTATGCTGGCATATGGGCCAGCAGAAGCATGGCAGCTGTATTATCTCTACCAATTTCCACCTTAATAACCCGTGAATTGAAGTGCCTTCCTATAGACCTTGACATAATATGCTTGGACTTGAACTAACAATTACTGTTTGTTGCATCAGTAATGTTTTGAATTAAAGTCCCCAAGTAGTGACATGCTAGATAATAGTTCCAGAGGAATCTTTAATATCTGTAGCTTACAGCCTGTAGTCAGGAGCCCAGTGTGTAATAGTATTAAGTGGCCAAATAAATGGCAATATAATTATAGATTGTTTTTAAATGGAGTTCCCTGAATTAAAGCTTGCTTTGTTTTAAACCCAATTAAATTTCTCTCTTTGTTATAAGTTTATAGTTTGCAAAACTGTCTTAGTGTTGTGATGTCTGCTGAAGTATCAGCTGCTCCCATTCCTTTCATTGAGATGATGTTTCTGAATCCTACTTCTGATAAGTTTTATATATGCATACGAAAAAATACCGGCATGGGACAATGCCAGCATGGAGAAATCAATCAAAATGTGAGCGTGGCATTTTAAAAGCAGCTGCTTCCTGCTTATAAAGGAGCTGCAGGAGAGAGCCACATGGCAGGAAGCAGGGGGGGAAAAGGGGAGAATCTCCTGGAAGATGGCGAATGAGGAGAAAACTGCGGGGATGGGACGAGCCTGGAAGTCAGGCCAGTGAGGGAAAGAAGGCTGGACAAAGAAAGGCAGTGAGTGTATCCCGAGCAAGAGAAGGATCACCCTGGAAGGGAAGCAGAGAAGCCACGAGAAGTGAGGACAGGAGCGGATCCCCTGGATAAAAAATAATAAGACAGCGAGAGAGGAGAGAGAGGGGTACGACGAAAATGAAAAGGAAACCTCACCTTTGATTTTTTGATTTTTAGTTGTTGACTATCCCCAGTGAGGGCTTGTAGACAAAACAAAAAGAAAGGGAAGAAAGAAAAAAAAAAAGGAAAATAAATTACTTACCTGAAAGTTAAAGGCAGAAATTTCAAGGCAATCCCTGGCTTGGCTTTGAAAGGTAGACAGACTGATCAGGGCATCAATGAAGATAAAAATCCTTTGAAGGCATTTCTGGGGGGGAAAAAATTTTTTTTTTTTTTGTAATGGTTAAGAGTGGACAATAAAAGGACAATAAAAGGAGTTACTTACTTGTGACCAAGTGTGGTTTGAGTGTCGCACAAAATCCCTTGCATTGTTAAAGGAGGCAACAAAAAGGCGGGACCGCAGATAAAAGGAGTTATGGTTTGCTGGTAGCCGACTGCGGTAGATACTACCACCCAACTAATAACATCTACAATCATCAAGACGTGGCAGGAGAGAGTCAGAAAAGATGCAGGAAGTGAAGGCCAAGACTATCAGAGCTAACCTCCCCCACCCCCCCTCCACAATCCACATTAACAATTGTAGTAGAAACAATAGCCACTATACTTTCCTTTCATTGCTGGATGTGGGAATAACGTGCACTGGGGCAGATTATTGGGAAACAAAGAATTCAGAACTCTCTTCCCATCAATACGAAGTCATATTCACCACTGCTTTTAATGGGAAAAGAAGAACAGATGAATCCCATCTCTAGTATTGAATTGCTCTGCTGCCTTTTGGATACCTATAACCAAGATCTCCTACAATACCTCTTCTGAGGGTGTGAACAAATGGCCAAACTATAGCAAGGTAGAAGAGGACACAGATTTCTTCATTATATAGCAGAGAACTGTGTTGCAGCATTGGTGCAGTATCTTCTCTTACCATGGGGTAAATGAAAGCTAAACTGGGCCAATTTAGCTCTGTTTCTTTCAATTGTAAACTACTCTGGATTAGTATTCATTTACTAAAAACAGACAGACATTTGCCATAGAACACTGACATGGTTTTTACCACCTTCTAACTCTCTTCAATCTGATGTTTGATCCAGAGTTTAATGCAAAGGCCCATCAGCTCAGCACCCTGCTGTCAGACTTCTGAATGACTTTTGTCTCCTCCAAAAACTCATTGTCAGTTTAAAGTAGCTACAGAGCAGTGTGCACTTGATGTAAATAATGCACAGAATATTTGTTCTGATTGTGCAGGCACTGTGTAGTGTACTTCCCTATGTGAATTCAGGAACCCCTGGCCAGAACTGTAAAAATGTGACTAGGGACCTTGGCTGTTGCAGTATTTGGACTTCAAAAAGGTTTGAAAATGTTTGTTCATGGGTCTATTTTTGGACTACTTTAAATTAGAAAGCTTATTCCTCATTAATAATGGTAAAGTAGTCATTCTGTTTTGTGCAATTACTTTTTATTTTTGAGGATCACATATGTCCACAGAAGTAGATAGCTGTGTTAGTCCATATTAGCTAGTCTGTAAGGGTGTCTATACATGTGCTCCGGGGTGGGGATTTTAATTAGAGGTTGAGAGCCCCTCTAATTAAAATGCCTGCAGTATCTTTTGTATTTAGCATCCCACATTTCAAAATGGCAGCGGGGGCACTTCAACTAAAACTTGTTCGACAAGATTAGTTAAAGCGCTCTGCTGCCATTTTGAAACGTGGGGACACTGAAGACATGAGACGCTGCAGCATGTTGTCATGTTTTCTGCATTGCCCTAAAAAAAGAAAATCAAGTAAATTCTGGCCTTAAAATAAACTCAAGGACTATGGTATACCTTTTTAGACAAAAGGGAAATCAGTTTAAGTTAAGGAACATAAAGACTTAAAAAAATGAACAACTGCTGAATTCACTATCATCTGTAAAGTATTTAACAGCACCTGTGCTTTAATGTCTTGGAAGAAAGCTGGCAGCACAGAGGGAAAGTTCTTAAAATATTCTCTTTAGGAGAAGAGAGAAATGAAGATCTTACTGTGCAGTAAACAATTAAGATCAAAAGCTAAGATACTTTCTTCATGAACCCCTTTCTAGAACTTTGGAACACCTGTATGAATATTTGCCTCTCTTGTAGTTGTGATGTAACTCCCGCAGCTGACTTGCAGCGAAGAAATAGATTTTGGAAACTAATCTGGTGATTTGTCAGCACAAAGTAGGATGTGAAGCTAAAAAAAATATTATTAAAATAGTGCCATGAAAGCAAATTCATTTTAAAGTCTATTGTTTCAAAGAGGCTTTTAAAATCTTGTGGTGAGTAAAGGAATGAGAAATGTGGACCATATACAAAGGGTCAAACTGCTCTGTTACATAGTTTCCTTTTCACTTAAAAATACTGAGATATTTATCTACGTAGCTGAGATCAGAATTTGGTCCTCAGCGTATGTTAAAAGGAAAGCTTCCCTTCTGTTCTTTGATGCTCAGTATGCTTTTGCCACGTGTGAATCATCTGTGCTCCAGCTGCTGTCTGTACTCATGCAGCCTTTTTTCAGGAACATAAATTTCCTGCATTTTGTAAATGCTCTTGACCTTTCAATAAGTGAAGCTTTGACCCTGTCAGGGGATCTGGCTTCCAGTGGATATGTAAATTAATGGCTTTGTAGGTGACACTATAAAATCAAAGTTTATTTCACAGTTTTCTTGGACATAATTTTGTTATTTATTTTTGTCATTTCTCTAGCATTGATGCAAGTATTGTCCTCAAACCTGTGGACTTGGAGAACAGCTGTTGCTTGCTGACAAAACATTTTTACTACTAAAATAACAGGGTACTACTTACTCATTTCTGTGTCTCTTATTTTTTTCCTAGCTATTTATCTGCATAGACTAGAAAAGCTTATGTCAATCTTTAAAAATATTATCTAGTTTCTAATTTTGCAACCCCAGAGAACTTTTTTTTTGCTGGCTGGATAGGAGGATGGATATTCTAGAGGCTATTTGAGAAAGGAAGGGGAGTAATGGAATCAGCAAAGTACAACTAAAGGGCAAAAGGTCCCTTAATGACAGTGTATGAAATGGCTGAAGGAACATTGATGATCTTCAGAAGTGCCAGAGTATGTCTGCACAACAGAATTCATTTTGATGATGGGCGCTAGATCAAAATACTCAACTTTGATCTCTCTTGTCCAATCTAGACTCTCTGCAGGGTCAATTACTGCGTCTTTGCCACTCCTGCACTACCCAGGTGTTCTGCTAGGACTCACTTCTGGGAACATAACCACTATTTTCTCTACGGCCCTGAAGTGAGCCACTCTGATTCTTCCATAGTGAATTCTCATAGAACTTTTGTCCTTTGGCAGCGAAGAGGGGAAATTGGTGGAAGGCATTAAAGGCGAACTTTTGTCCTTTGGCAGCAAAGAGGGGAAATTGGTGGAAGGTATTAAAGGACTGCTCTCCCTTGAGTGGCTATATTCTCACTGAAAAATAAGTTGTTACTATTTCAAGGGAAAGTCTTACTTATGATCTGGTTTACAGGTCCTGATGACTCAGCTGGCCCAGCGTTAAAGTATGACCAAATTCTGGTGAGAGTGTTTTGCAAGTATATGTGGGTTGGAGGAAAGTTTAGATAACCCCAAGTTAACTTTCACTTGAAGGCCTTCTGTTGATGCCATAGGAGTCTACAACTTCCATATTCAAAGGTGACTGAGTATACATCTTGTAATTTTGGCTTGTATAGATGTATCTAAGTTCAATTTAAAATTTTAAATCAACTTCAATTTTAAGTTGATTTTAAATTTTAAATTGAACTTAGGTACATCTACCCAAGCCTGAGTTACAAGATGTATGCTCAGTCACCTTTGAATATAGGAGTTTTAGACTCCTGTGGCATCAAGAGAAGGGCTGAAAACTCCCCACAAGGGATCTCTCTTCCCTCCCTCCAGAGAAAGCAGCATGACTGGGCTGCTGTTGCAGTTGGATCAGACAGAAATTAATAAAATTGCTTTGCTTAGAAGTGGCTTCATTTGAACCCTCATATAATGATGGTTAATATGTTGTGCAATCGGAGGGGTCTGCAGCTGTGCTCTTCTGTTTGGGCATGGCTTTAGAGCACTGTCAAGCTGCACGACAAATATAATTTCTGCCTGTGGCTGTCAAAGCTACGCAAGAAGTTGGGCAAATATTTAGTCAGTTAGCATGATTGAGGTCTATAGTGTCATAGTTACACTGCTAGCATGACTTGGGCTGGCTAGTTTAAAGTGAAGTCAGTTATGTCTGCATGAGCTACAGTTATGCCTGTGGTTTCAGTGTGGGCATAGCTTTAGGTTCTTAGGACTTTAGGAGATATTGCCCTTAGACATCCCACTACCATCTCAGCTCAGGAGGGTGGTCAGTAATCATGGCAGTGGTTATGCAAAGATTCCTTTAAAACAGTGGTTCTCAACCAGGGTCCTGAGAGAGCTTGCTGGGGTTGGGTAAAATTTCCTTGTGTGCCTTGGTTTTCAGGAGGCACATGGAGTCCAGTTGAGAAGGAGCTGCAGCAGAGGAGGTGCATCTGGCTGCCTTACATTATACAGGCAGGTGTGCTGCTTCTGGTCCAGCTCCTCCAGGTTCAGCTGAGGCCGAGAAACAAGTGGCTAAAGTAGAAATGTCATATCTGCCTGTATAATATAATGGATTCAGATATGCCAGCTCTGCTGCAGTCAGTTTCCATGTACCTCCTGAAAACCAAGGCACCTGGGGCAATTTCACCCCTCAGTGGCAGCAGCCTGGAGATAGACACTGCTGCCACCAGGTAGAACTGCTCCACGTGCTCTGTTTGAGGCACATGACAGCTGAACTGGGAAGAGCTGCAGCAGAAATGTCATGCCTGTCTGTATAACGTAATGCAAGCAGAGTGCCTTTCTGCTGTAGCTTTTTCTAATTTGGCTCTAATGTGCCCCCTGAAAACAAGAGATGTGCAGATTAGTTCCATCTGCTTCTCGTGACTCTGTTTCTGGGAGGCACTGTGCGGGAACAGACCAGGAAGGGTGGGGAACAGTGGTCTCCAACCTTTTTGCCCTGTGGGCCTGGTGAAGCATGCCAGGTCAGTCAGTGGGCCAGATCCAATCCACGGGCCCAATCAAACTGCAGGACCTGGAATTTTGCACCAGGGAGTGGTGGCAGCATTAGTTACCACCGCTCCCCCACCACCAAATTTCTGGACCCATGGGGAGCGCCGTGGGCTGGGTGACATGGCTCCATGAGCTAGATCTGGTCTGTGGGCTGAGCACTCCTCTCGTGGAAAGATCAAATGCTTCTGCCACACCTTCTTTCCAGTTGGCTCTGCAGGAGGTGCATGGAGAAGATCCATTTGGCTGCAACAGCAGTGGCAACAAGGGGAGCTGAACATAGGGATCTAATCAAGTAATAATTATTTAATAATTAACAATACAATTATGTTTGTATTATAATAGTCATAGTATATTTATATTATGCATGGGGTACTATGAAATTTTGAAAGATATGGAGGGGCCCCTCCAGTCTCAAAAGGTTAAAGGCACTCTTTTAAAAAATAAACATGCTAGTCTTGTATGGTAGGATGCCAAGTCATTCTTCTCTGCTAAACCTCTGGAGAGAGAAGGTGGTGCGGGGCAGCCCTGCAGAGAAAAATAACTGTGACAAACAAAGGGGACTGTACAGTTCCTCTTGTTATACTGCTGGAGACTTATGTTGCCAAAATCAAAGCCAAACCATGATTTTAAAGTATGATTGATCTAAAGCTGAATTTTTTGGTTTTGGTTTTTTTTCCCATTTGTGAGACTGCAGTTTTTTCTGTCCTCCTTGTTTCCTTTCCTCTTTTAAAGTATGATTGATCTAAAGCTGAATTTTTTGGTTTTGGTTTTTTTTCCCATTTGTGAGACTGCAGTTTTTTCTGTCCTCCTTGTTTCCTTTCCTCTGCACACAGCCATTTTGGTTCATCACATGCTCGGGCCAGGTTTTGAGTTGGCTGCAAATTGCAAGAGGAGAATGAAGAAGAGTTCCCTTTGGACAGCTTTCCCATTGGGACAGGCTTGGAGTTATTTCAGGTTTACACAATATAACTGAGAGCACAGTTGGGCCCTATATCGCTAAGCTTTTTTCTGTTTGTGTCATGTGCAGTGTGACCCACTGTATGTGGGATATGGTAAATGTTTTGCTTAGTTGTCATGCCTCGCAGTTGTTTTCATGATTGTTCCCTGCGTGCTGCAGTGACTGCTTTAGTCAATGGCCCTCAACATTTTTAGAGTCAAGGCACCCCTCCAAAACTTTTCAGCAGTGGACTCCAGGA
The DNA here is from genome assembly GCF_000455745.1 of Alligator sinensis. NCBI lineage: Eukaryota > Metazoa > Chordata > Crocodylia > Alligatoridae > Alligator > Alligator sinensis. The sequence continues at coordinate 192,794 of NW_005843228.1, forward strand.
CACACGACTCCTGGAGGGGATGGGGAATGACTGGGGCAAGTTCTCCCCTTAGTTCCTACAGTGATTTCACCTCTCCCCTCCCTCTTCTGCCCCCACCCCCACCAGTTCTAGACCTGGGGCCCTCATGGACAGAGTCCAGGAGCACCCGGACATTAGGGTTGAGGTGCTGGACAGGACCTGCAGCACTTTGGGAGCACTTAAGGGGTAGAAGAGACAGGGGATGGGCAAAAGAACACATGAGGCCTTGGATGAGGGAGGTGGTGCCATGGTATATGCAAGAGGGTGCTGTGGTACAATTGCTGGTGCCACCATGGGGTGAAATTGTGCCACATGCCTCAGTTTTCAGGAAGCACATGGTAGTTGAACTGGGAACCAGCTGCAGCAGAATGGAGAGCTGGCCTGAATTACTTTTTGCAAACAGGTGCATGGCTTCTGCACCATTTCCCCATTTAGCTCGAACACCTCCTGAAAACTAAGGCAGTTTCTCCCTGTGGCGGTGGGGCTAGCATCATGGCACCCCTGGCAAGTTCTTGCAGCATCCTGGTTGAGAACCACTGGCCTAATTGATCAACTGAAAACAGTCCTTGATGTAGCAGCTCCTCAAGGTAATAGATCTATTGGTGATGTACCTGGACATAACTGTTAGAGTTCTGCAGTCTGAGTGGGTGCGTCTACATGAAATGCTGAATGTGCAGTGGGTGAAAAATACTTTGTGGTAGCGCATCACAGCACAAACAGTGCTAATACACTACTGTGCAGTATTATTAGGCTACCACGCAGTAGCATTACCTAAAAGAGGTTCACTGGTGCTACTGCTCAGTAACTCCAGTTACTGCGCATTTATTTATTTAGCACTTGTATTAGCAAGATGAAGCCTGTCAGCAACCTACAGAGAAAAGCGGCAAAAAATTGGCTTTTTCTTGTGCTTTGGACCAGATCTATGGAATTATGTTGATTTACAGCAGCTGAAGATCTAACTCTATTTCCAAAGGATGTGTATGCTGAAGAAAATAGAAAATGTAGTGGGTTGCTGAAGAGACAGGTCATTAGTGATAGGATGTAACTGATTCTGAAGTCAGTGGAAGTTGCTGTTGTGGAAGAATAGGCCCCAAGGAGACCCATGTAATTGGGTGCTAAGTACACCACCATTTCCACTGATTTCCACTGGAGCTATGGCTGCTTGGTGACAAAAATCAGGCCCCAGGTGTCTCCAACTAACAGATATAGTGAGCATGCACTTCAAATGTTCCCTTAAGAGACAGAGAAAAAGAGAGAGAGAACAAACATTCATATACATAATTACCTTACTTTAGGGCAGGGGTTGTCAACCAGAGGTACGCATAGCTCTGCGGGTACTTGGACCAGTCCCAGTGGGTATGCGTGGGCGGGCGGGGATGGAGTGCTGCCGCCTCCCAGGATCAGGGCCAAGGCAGGGTGAGGGCAGCAGCACCCCTCTGCAGCGTGGGAAGGCTGTTGCTGCCACACACCAGCACAGCGAGCTTCCCTGCCCCACAGAGGGGGCACTGCTGCCCTCACCCCAACCCCACGCCAGGTGAGCTCCGGGGTGAGCTTTTCTGCCCCACCCTGGCCCTGCTCCGGGGAGGCAGCAGTGCTTTGTCCCCGCTCACCCGTGTGCTGTCTCCTCCTCCCTGCTCCGTGTCTGGCCACAAGCTACCCCTCCCCACTGATCAGCATTTGGCCATGCACTACACCCCTCCCCCTCATCCTGCTCAACGTCCAGCCTCCAGGCGTACTTAGACTAAAAAAGGCTGCTCTAGGGATTAAACATTTCAGTGGTAATGCAACGCATCTTCTGTAAAGATTCCAAAGGGAACGGTGAACAAAACCCTTCAGCAACAGAGCAAACAATCTAATTTTAGGAAGGGCCTAGAACAGTGGATCTCGATCGACTGGTGAGTCGTGGAGCCCCTGACAGTTGATCTCAGTCTTTTAGAGGCTCCACAATCGGAAGTGGCAGGATGCGTGTGGCTGGGCTGAACCACACCCCCTGCCATCCGGGCTGGGCTGGGCGAGTGGGGTCAGAGTCTGAGTGGCTTGTCCGGGAGGTTGGGGGGTGGGGCAGGCAATGGGAGAGGCCGGGGAGGGGTAAGGTGGGGGTGGTAGATCCTGGGATGCCCTTTACTTACAAAAAGTGATCTTCACCATAAAAAAGTGGGAGACCACTAGTCTAGAAGAAGCAGAGCGAATCCCAAGACAATAAGACGTGATGCAAAAGGGAAACAAGTAGGTTAGAATGCAAAATACAGGTTTCCCTCTATTTATCCAGATTCACTCTTATGCAATGAGCCTTTTGTACCTGTAATTTGTTATATCGGAGGTAAATTTGTATATATGCAATTGGCATAGGCCTGGAGAATGCCGCATAAATTGAATTTCCATAAAGTGAACCTACTTTATAATGAAAGAAATAGGGATATGTTCCCTTGTCAGCTGTTCGTGGGGCCGCTCCAGGATAGGCTGGAGTGAGTGCGGACAAGCGGAGCCCTGGGTGGTGCGGGGCGTGGCACTCGGCCCAGCTGCAGGAGCCCCAAACCCGCTGGGGCTCTGCCTGTCCCCCTCACCCCAGCTCCTGCTGCAACTGTCCCGGGAGCAGCCAATGCCAGCTCCCTGTAGCTGCTGGGCTGCACTGTGCCCTAGTGCAGGCAGCTGGCACCGACAGCTGCCAGGGTCACTGCAGCCAGGGCTGGGGTAGAGACAGGCAGAGCACCGAGAAGAGCCTGGAGCTTGTCCGGCTGCAGGCAGCTGCCTGCCCCTGTTGCACCCCTGGGAGTGGTGGAGCCTGCTTGCAGCTGCTGGGCTCTGCTATGCCTGGGGGTCCAGGGCATGGTGCAGCCCAGTGGCTGCAGGCAACTGGTGCCAGTTGCACCCGGGGCCACTGCAGCTGGGGCTGGGTTGAGTGCCGTGCCTCGCACCACCTGCACTCGGCCCAGCCAATGCTGGAGCAGCCCTGGGGGCAACTGACACGGGAACCTATACATATTTCTTAAACTATAACATAGGTTTGCTTAATGTGAGTTCAATTTGTGCAGCGTTCTCCAGGAATGCATGTGCTGCATAGATTGAGGGAAATCTGTATATCTGAAGTAGGTATACAAATGTGAAAAGCATGGGGAACAAATAAGATGAGCTGGAAGTAACAGCCTGTGAAAGGAATTATGATCTGATTGGTATCACAGGGTAGGATAGCTCTTTTAACTGGAATGTCAATGCTGAGGGCTACACTCTGTTGCAGAAGGGTAGACCTGGGAGAAGAGGTGGTAGAGTTGCCTTGTATGTTAAAAACACACACACTTTTTTCCCTGGTTGAGGAGGAAGAAGGTAATAGAACAAAAAGTATTTGGGTAAAGATAAAAGAAAATAGACACATCACCAGTATAACAGTGGGGATTTATTACAGACCACCAGTCAGGAAGAAGAGACACTCTTCTAGGAGATCCCAAAATTATCCAAAAGTTATGAGAGGGTACTGGTAGGAGACTTTAATTTTCTGGATAGCTGCTGGAAAAATCATACAGCCAAACATAAAATATCGATCATATTCCCAACTTATGTGGAGGACAACTTTCAGTTCATATCTTGGAGCTTGTACTGACCAATAGGGAAGATCTGGTGGAGGTTGTGAAAGGGATGGGAAACTTGGGAAGCAGTGATCACAGTATGATAGAATTTATGATCCTGACACTGGGAAAGCTCAAGGTCAGTAAAACTGAAACACTAGGTTTCCAAGAAGGCCTTGAGTTAGTAGGCATGGTGCCATGGGAAGACAGAAGGATAAAGGCACTCAGGGGGGCTGACAGCTTCTAAAGGGCACAATATTGCAAGCCCAACAGCAAACTGTTCCAACATGAGGGAAGCACAAAAAGCATGGCAAGAGACTAATGTGGCTGCACAAGGAGCTGCCTCAAGTGCAAATGGAAAGTGTATAGGCAATGGAAAGATGAGAAAATATCCAAGGAAGCAGATCAGGAAATGAAAGTACTTGCAGAGACAAAACCAGGAAGGCAAAGGTAAAAAAATGAACCTCGCCTGCCAAGGCAGGTTAAAGACAACAAGAAGAGGTTCTATAAATATGTTGGCCAGAGAAGAAAGACTGAGGAAGCTGTGGGTCTGCTATTAAATAGCCAGAGCAATCCCTGAACAGAAGACACAACGAAGGAGGAGGTGCTCAACTGCTACTTTGCCTTGGTCTTCACAAAAACATTAGGATGCACCCAGACAGCTGAGAGGATTATATAGATAAAGGAGGGGACAACCTCCCGTATCCCTTAACCACATGAGATAGTGCCTCTCTACTTAGAAGTGGTTAGGCCTCATCAAAGCTTTTGACAAGGTCCCACATGACCTTCTCAAGAGGTCCTGTAAACCAACTGGAGATATGAGGGCTAGAAGAAGCTACTATAAGGTGGCTAGACAGCCAGCTAAGGCTGCAAACACGGGTAATTAATTATAAATGGATTTCTGCTGGAATGGCAGGAGGGTTTCAGTGGCGTTCCACAGGAGTTTGCCCTGGACCCTTTATTAATTAATGTGTTGTTAATCATTTGGATGCTGGAATAGAGAGCTTCTTGAGAAAATATGCAGATCACATGAAATTGGAAAGGATTGTGAAGACATTGGAGGTCTGGAGCGCAATTCAGAAAGTTCTCGAAAGATTGGGAAGTTGGGCTAGAACCAACAGAATTAAATTCAGTGCTGACAAATGCAAGCTGCTACACATCAGGAAGAATAATGAAAAACGCAAAAACAATATGGGTAGTGACCAATGTTCCCTCTAAGGAGTAGTGGTCCCTGACCGTGCTGCTTTGGTCCCTGAGCGCGCCACTTCGGTCTCGCCTCCCCCTTTCAGTGCGGTGCGGTCCGCCAATAAGTATCCCAAAGTAAGGGAACTGCTCCGCTCCCCAGTCCTGACACCATGTGTCTGCTCGCTCCCCGGGGCGATGCAGGGGAGCGGAGCAGTTGTCCGGAGCCAATGGAGCCTGTGGAGCAGTTCCCCAGAGCTGGTGGAGCCCGCACCAGCCCCAGACCCCACCCCTGTCTCTGTCCCCACCCCCGCCTCACCTGGGGGAGGACCCGCTGCCTGCCCTGCCCTGCATGAGGAGTAAGGAGCTTAACTTCAGTAAGTGTCCCATGCTGGCCCTGGTGCCTCCACTGTACTCTGCGCCCAGCTTTTCTCCGGGCGGGTGCACGGCCTTTAAAAGTTTGTGCGCAGCAAGATTTTAACTTGTGCGCAGGCGCGCACACGCGCAACTTAGAGGAAACACTGGTAGGGACCTACTGAATTCATGGCAGAAGTGGGGTGCAGGGCAGTTCCTTTAATCTTGCAGCTTCACCCATACATCCCTTCACTGCTGATTGGTGGAGGGGCTCTGCTTGCAGCTCCCTCCTGATCAGTGTGGAGGCAAAAACAAAAACCACTGCATGTTTAAAACTGTGGTTTTTGCTTCCCTGACAATCAGGATGGAGCAGTGGGGCCCCTCTGCCAATAAATGGTGTGGGGGAGGGGCAAATGGGGGATCATGAAAGAGTAAAGCAGCTGCCATGCACCCCACTTCTGCCGTGAATTTGGTAAGTCCCTATATAGAAAAGAATCTAGGAGTCTCGGTGAATCACAGACTCAGCGCAACCTGGCAGTATGATGCAGCTGCACAAAAGTGGATGTGGTTTTGGCTGCATCAATAGAAGTATTAGGTGTAAAACATGAGATAGTGCCTCTCTATTTAGAAGTGGTTAGGCCTCATCTGGAGTATTATGTGCAGCTTTAAGTTCCATATTTTAAAAAGGACATGTGGAAGTTAGAAAGTGTCCTAAAGTGAGTGACAGAAATGATAAAGGGTTTGGGAGGCAATCCATATGAGGAGAAGATGAAGGAAATAGGCATGCTCTGCTTATGGAAAAGGTGCTTAAAAGGGGACATAAGACTGGTCTTCAAATATCTGAAGAGCTGCCCTAAAGAGGAGGGAGAATGCCTTTTCTGTGTAGCTGCAGAGAGCAGAATGTGGACCAAAGGCTTGTAGTTGCAGCAAAGTAGGTTTAGACTGGATCTCAGGAAAAACTTCTTCCCTGTTAGAACAATGAGGCAGCGGTATAGACTGCCTAGGGAAGTTGTGGAGTCTCCATCACGGGAGGTGTTCAGGAGGAGGTAGGCGATGCATTGGTCAGAGATGATCTAGGAGTAGCTATATGCCTGTGTTCTGCTACGGATATTTCCTATACTTCTGGGTTTTCCTGCTGCTATGTGAGGCTGGGAAGTATTTTTTTCTACTAATGTCAGGGTTTTTTGTGTTTTTTCTGTGGGGTTTTTTTGTTTGTTTTTTGCCTTCCTCTCAAGCATTGGGTATTGGCTGGAGCTAAGGTTGGGGATTTTGCCTGGCGTGTGCTAGTGCTTCTGCTGGGTTCCAGGCTGGAGGGTTTTTTCCCCTCCACTCGGTCACATCAGTTGCCACCTTTGGGGTCAGGAAGGAATTTTACCCCACAGTCAGATTGGTGTGGACTGGGATTTTTTGCCTTCCTCTGTAGAGTGTGTGGGGTGGGGAGCTTGCCCCTCGTCCTTGGATCTCTTGTGTATTTAATAAGCCTTGCAGCAGCAAAGCATTGGCCGTCATTGTCCCCATGCTTTACCTAGGGAAGGTTAAGGTGCTGTGCTTTGTGGTTGTGACAGGGTGGCCTGTGTAGTTTTAGTCCTAGGTTAGACAAGGACTTGCTTAGGATGGTTTGGCTAGAAATGATCCTGCCTAGATGCCTTCTAGGGGTCATTTCCAGCCCTACGTCTATATGGTTCTAAAGGAATGCCTTCTAGAAAAAAATATGTGAGCATGTTACATAATCCATATTTGAAATTCTTAGATATCTAAGATATCTTTCAAGAGCAGATGAGACAGTTTTTTGGCTGGGATGGGTTAGTCACAGATGATCCTGCCTTGAACACTGGGCTGGACTAGATGATTTCATTAGGTGCCTTTGAGCTGTACACTCCTATGATCTATCATATTCTTCCAGCAATTTCCTTGAGCATTTGCTTGATATTTGTGTTAACACTGAATAAATGAATGTGTAAGAATCATAAACGTATGTGCAATCGTCAGGTCTCTAAATTTTGCAACTCTCAGAAGCATACGGTTTGTTTTGTTGAAAGGGAGCAAAATGACTTCACAGATGTTCTTCTCTTATAATGTGCGTTTTGGAATGTGATGCAGACAATAGCCAGCTCTATGTGGGAGAATCAGGTTTTGTAAAGAAATATTCACAGAGAGACCTTGTTTGCTTCCTAGTCTGTTTTATGACTGCTATTACTGTTCACACTTAACAAATTATTAATTAGCTGTGCCTTCCTATGTTACCTATTTTTATTTTAAATGTATTGGTGTTTCCCCCCGCACAACTTTAAACATTAAACTACTAAACTAAGGAAACACAACAACCCTATCTTTTCAATACACTCCCCCCCTAATCAGCAAGGAATCTAATAAACAGTCAGACAGTGCCAGCTTGTGGGCATAAGGAAAAATAGAACTTAGATTTTCTTGTCTAAGGTTCAACATAGTAAAAGAAAACTTGGTTCAATTACATTTCTTTGGTGCACTAAAGATTATTCATGTTGAGTGTTTGGACTCAAATGCATAATATTTTAGTTATGGTTTTATTTTATTTTTTAGTAACTCCTTTATATTGCGTTTTCTAAATGTTAAAGCACATTAAGCCAAACCATTATGTTAAAACAATCCTCACTTTTGCATCATTTAATTCTTTGCATCATTTAAAATTTTAAACGTGGTCACTGAAAGAGTCTTAAAAATATTAATTTACTTCTGGCTGCTTCTTGGTATTTCTCCCCCCGCTT
>NW_005843228.1:200662-208071 GCF_000455745.1 Alligator sinensis
CAAAATAATTTTAAAATGATGGTAGTCCAGTTTAGTGCCAGTTTTACTTTTGAGTTCTGGTGTATTGCCAAAATACTGTGATGTTTCTGTTTCTAATGATACAGAAGAATGTTTTAATTATTTTTTTTAAAGTGTGTTATGAAATTGATTAATCGTTGGGCCTACTTTGAGATGACAACTCTCCTATTAGACAAATTTCTGGGGACAAGTTCAATGCAGACTAAAAAGCCAAGATGTTTCAATACTGCGCATCTGATGTTAAAGGTGAAATTTGCAAAAGTGCCGAAGAGCGCTAGGTGTCTAATCTCTGTTGACAGTCAGCAGGGGAGAGAGACACAATTTGATTAACCACATTTGCAAATCCCCAGTGAAGTCTAAATTTATGTACCTAAAGAGGTCAGACAACTTCCAAAAGTTCTGAGTTTTTGCCACTTGTTTGGATGCCTGAATTTGGGCTGTAAACAGCCATTACTGAAAAATGTTCCACTGTGTTTAAATGTATGCATGCACTCTCTTTTGGCTAGATATGTATATAGCTTATGCAACTGTAATATTCTTGTATTTTAATAATATTTTCCAGACAACGCTAATCATCCCGTTTGTGTATTATGTTCGTTAATATATCCTTAGCCGTTCCACGTAGCTGAACATCTTAACATAAATTAACAAACAAAACCCCCCAAACCTTATTTTTTCTTCCAATTCTGGAATCCTTTTTGACAAAGTAGTACTTGTTTGAGTTATAGAAGCAGTAGTAGTAGAGTAGTGATAGTTTTAAAGTCTGATAATTTGGTCTGGCTGGACTAAATATAAAAACTTATATCTTTTTTGAGAGTTGAGGTTCCCCATTCCCACCTCTTCCCTCCCTTCCCCTTTCCTCCCCCCGCCAACACCAAGTGGTCAAACAAATTACATTTTTTTTAATAATGAAAAGGAATTTAAGTTTTAGTTCTTTTGTTAATATGCTATTTAATATACATTTCGTTAGAAAAACGTTCTCCTCACTGTTCAGTACACACAGTTAAAAGTAGGCTTTAATGCAAGGTAGGCAGGTAAGACAAACCAAGATATCCAAAGACTGGGAGAAGTTAAAACTTTGCAGTGCATAATTATAGTACACTAAGGTCTTCTGGACATTGGGGTAGAAGTGGAAAGGGAATTGAATGAAAAAAGCATAGCCTTAGGTATGAGGTATATACAAAATGTTACAAAAAACCACCCTCCCTTTCTTGCAAAGCCTGTGCAGAAAATCAAATGTTATAGTAAAGAGATACTAAAAATAATAATTGTATTATTTGCAAACTCTTTAAAACTAACTTATTTCTGGAAATTGTGGTATATATGGAATGCCTGTTGATAACACATACACAAAGGTGTTTGAGAAAGTAACAGCAATTTCAAAATAAAACTGTTTTGTGTGTAGCAAGTAGGGAAACTACAGCAGTGGGGAACATTACTTGGGGCATTGTCAAAAATACACGTCATTTACAGCTTGGAGAGAAGTGTGGTGGTCCAGTAAACGATTGTTGCACACACAATAGTTTTATTTTGAAATTGCAGTTACTTTCTGAAGCATCTTTGTAAATACATTTTTCATTGATTTGTTATGAGTGATGCAGTCGTACAAAATTCATGCCAAAATTGTGCGCATACGTTTGGGGCAATGACAAGCATTTGATCTCCAATAGAGTCTGACACACACTTAGATTTGGCACTCCAACCTTTTGATCTTGCCCGTGTATATTGATTTGCCTCATGCATATTCCTGACACCTTTGCATTAATGTTATCTCAGAGAAAATATGCAGTAACAGTTCTGTTTGTTTGTGCAGTGATTAACATGTTAATATGGAAGAGGAACAACATCAATTTTTTTTGAGTTCTAGAATGTAAAACTTTGTTTGAAGAATGGAGAGGGCCTTTCTGCATAAAGATTAGCTTGTATTTTTTTTTTAAATTGAGACTTGAGCCACCGCCCCATAGTGAGCAACCTTGATCTCTCTTCAGTTAGCTTAAAAGCCCTAAAATCACAAATAAATGACATGATCAGTATTTGTACATCACATCAAGAATATAGAATTTATTTAACTATTCTAAACCTTTGAGCATTTTTATGGGGAACAGCAGCAATTTCAGTTTTGACTACATAGTGCATTTATTTTTCCTGAAGATTGCTGCTTGGTGGGGTTAAGAAAGCATACCATGAATATTTAGCCTGTCAGCATTTATAATTTATTAATGGCCAAAACCACTGCCTCTAATGCTTTCAGTTCCATTAGACTCTTTGACACTCTCAGAGACAAAGCATACTAGAAACTTTAAACTTCTTTGCAAAATGCTGGTTTAAAATCTTGCAACTACACCCCATGAGATTTTTTTAAAATTTAATGAGTAGATTATAAACTCCAGTAGCTAAACTCATGGGGGAAGGGGATAGAAGAATCCCTGTGGTGCTCCTGAAAAACATCCAGGGGAGAGCGGAAAAGGAGCCACAGGATGTAATGGTGAGCAGCATCCAAAGCTAAGCTCCTGTCTATCTAGCGGTCACTTTTCCCTTCTCCTTCACCCCTGTCAGCATGGCCTCCTGAGATATTATGCTGCTATTGGTTCTTCTGCTTAGGCTTGCCCTGTGCCCTGCATTTAAAGATATCAGAGTAAGCAACAGACTGAGGTTGCTTCTGAGCTACAGCACATTCTATCTAGTATTATAGATGGTGCAAAGGGCTCTGAAGTAGGAAAGAACCTCCTATTGGGAGCAGGGAGGGGGGTTGCTGTCCCCCCCAGCACATTTCTACTCGAGTTCTCCATCTCCTTCCATAAAGAAAAAGAATTATTGACCTTTCAGGCTTTGGCACAATGAAGCCCCCCTGAATGAAACTGGGAGCATGAGCACAGTTCAGTTAAAGTCAATGAGGCTGTCCACTTAAGTAGTATGCAGATGTGCTTTGCCATTTTGGATAGTAACAGCACATGTGGCTTATTTTGGTCCTCATTCAGTAAAGCACTTCAGCATGTGCTAAACTTAAGAAGGCATTTGAGTGTCTGTTGAATGGAGAACTTCTGTATGTTTTCATAAGTTGGTTAGCGTCGTATACATAATGTATAACTGAATTTGATTAATCAGCTGCATACATTTTTTAAACTGAAACATTTAGGAGACCTTTGATTTTTCACTTCATAATTCTATATATATAAAGGGCTTAGTTCGCCTGTCTGTGTGTGTGTCTGTCTGTCCGTAATGCTCTTAGGGGGCGTGGCTCCAGCCAGTGCTGCATCAAGAATGGTGGGTGGGGCATGGCTCCAGCGGAGCAGGCCAGGTGGACGTCGGGGAGGGGGCTGGATGTGGAATTGCGGGAGTGGGGTGGTGTGGGGCTGGACATGGAGCTGGGGGCGGTGCTGCCACATGCAAGCTTTCCCCCTTCCTTCTGGGAGGTGGTAGCACGATCTCACTCACTGGCTTCTAGAAGTGGCTGCAGTACTTCCAGATGTGGCCACGGTGCTCCCATTCCCTGGCCGGCGCTTGCAGGGGGGGCACCGGCACTCCTGTCACCCCCTCCCCACTCCCGCCCATTGCCTAAGCAGGGAACGCGGCCTGTCAGGGGGTGCACCAGCTCTCTGGGGGGTGCATGTGCACCCCCATGCACCCCCTATGCATTGCCACTGGGAAGGGGCAACCTGAAGCTGGAGATAAGAAAAGAGATGGTAAGAGAGTTTTCTTGGGTCTGAATGAATTCATGTCAGCAAGGTCGGATGACCTTCATCCCAGGGTCCTGAAGGAACTAGCAGAAGAGATCTTGGAGCCCTTGGCAATCATAGAATCATAGAAGTAGGGTCGGAAGGGACCTTGTAGATCTTCAGGTCCGACCCCCAGCCTGGGCAGGAAGAAAACTGGGCTTAAATGACCCCAGCCAGGTAGGCATCAAGCCGCTTCTTAAAGACCCCTTTAAGAAGCCCCCCTTCTACCCTTCTAAAGGGTAGAAGCCAGCACCACTTCCCTTGGAAGTTGGTTCCAGATCCTAGATGCCCTAACTGTGAAGTAGTTCCTATGGATGTTTAATCTAAACCTACTCTCCAACAACTTGTGGCCGTTATTCCTTGTTATCCCAGGGGGTACTAGGGGAAACAAGGTCTCCCCCAAACCCTTCTGGTCCCCCCTAGTGAGTTTATAGATGGTCACCAGGTCCCCCCTCAGCCTTCTCTTGAGAAGGCTGAACAGGTTCAGGTCCCGTAGCCTCATTGTAGGGTCTGCCCTGCTGTCCTCGGATCATGTGAGTGGCCCTCCTCTGGACCCTCTCAATGTTGTCCACATCCCTCTTGAAGTGGGGTGCCCAGAACTGGACACAGTACTCCAGCTGTGGCCTGACCAGTGTCGCGTAGAGGGGGAGGATCACCTCCTTGGACCTACTTGAGATGCACCTGTGGATGCACGATAAGGTCCGGTTAACCCTGCTGACCGTGACCTCGCATTGTTGGCCCATGTTCATCTTGGAGTCAATGGGGACTCCAAGATCCCTTTCCACCAATGATCTTCATGAAGTTGTGGGTGATGGGCCAGGTACTGGAGGACTATAAAAGGAGCCAACGTAGTGCCTCTCTTTAAAAAAGGGAAAAAGGAGGACCTAGGGAACTACAGACCAATTAATACCTCAATACCTGGGAAATTACTGGAGCAAAGCTGAAGGAAGGCCATTTGCAGGCATCTGAAAGAGGAAAAGCTGATCACAAGCACCCAGCATGGATTTATAAAAAGCAAAGCATGTCAAAAAACTTGATCCCCTTCTTTAACAAAGTAACTACTTGGGTTGATGAAGGGAATGCTGTGGATATAGCAGATCTGGACTTCAGCAAGGCTTTTGACAAGGTCCCACCGACCTTGCCATAATCCCCCTTCCCCTGCCCCCCCCAAAAGCCCCCAAAACAAAACCTAGAAAAACCTACTATAAGGTGGATAGATACTACTATAAGATGGATAGATAAATGGCTCAATAGCCATAAGTAAATAATAATTATTAACAGGTCCATATCGGAATGGCAGGAGGCTTTGGGTGGAGTCCCACAGGAGTCTGGCCTGGGCCAGGTGCTGTTCAATGTGTTAATTAACAATTTGGATGCCGGCATAGAAAGCTTCTTGAGCTTTCAGATTATGTGAAACTGAGAAGGATTGTGAACCTTGATTTTTGGAAGATGTGAGTGCAATTCAGAAGCATCTCAACAGGTTGGAAAGTTGGGATAGAGCTAACAGGATGAAGTTCAATGCAGACAAATGCAAGGTGTCATGTTTTGGGAGGAATAATCAAGAACACAAATATAAAATGGGGGACATGAAGCTGGATGGCAGCTCTATAGGAAAGGACTTAGGAGTCCTGGTAGATCACAGACTCAACATGAGCTTGCAGTGTGATGCCAGTGTACAAAAGGCAAATGCAGTGTTGGGCTGCATCAATAGAAGCCTTAGGTCCAAGACATGGGAGGTAATGGTGCCTCTACTCGGCACTGGTTAGGGCTCATCTGGAGTACTGTGTGCAGTTCTGGGTTCCATATTTGAAAAAGGATGTGGAAAAATTAGAGAGGTTCAAAAGTGGGTAACAAAGATGATCAAGGGCTCGAAAGGTGAATTGTATGAAGAGAGGTCAAAGGAAATAGGTATGTTCAGCTTGTGGAAAAGATGCTTAAGAGGGGACATAATAGCAGTCTTCAAACACTTGAAGGGCTGCCATAAACAAGAAGCACCTTTTCTGTCACTGCAGAAAGGAGAATGTGTATCAATGGCTTGAAGTTGCAGCAAAGTAAGTTTAGATTGGATATCCACAAAAACCTCTTCACTGTAAGAACAGTGAGGCAATGGAAAAGACTACTTAGGGAAGTTGTGCACCTTCCATCACTGGAGGTGTTCAAGAAGAGGTTGGGCACAGCCACTGCTTAGAGATGATCTAGGGGTAGTGATGCCTACTTGTGGGTACTTTTCCTGCTTCTGGGTTTTGCTGGTTCCATTTAATGGTTCCTCCACCCCTTCCTTTTTCTGGAACATGTCAGGGTGTTTTTAAGCCTTCCTCAGAGGCATTGGCTTCTGTGTTGGCTGGGGACTTTGAGTGGGGTGTGCCATTGCTTCTGCTGGGACCAAAGCCAGGTCCCTGGCTAGAGGGTCTTGCTCCTCCACTCGGGGTTAAACCGGTTGCGATATTTAGATTCAGGAATTTTAGCCCATGGGTGGGTTGGTATGTGGGGGGTTTTGCCTTCCTCTGAAGTGGGGGGTGTGGCTCCTGTCTTGACCATGTATTGCCAACATTTCACAGAAGCAGTACGAAGAGAGTTCATACGAAGAGAGCTGCTGTGGTTCCCCTGTTTTGCCTGTGACAGGTTAGGGTTTTAGGTCTGTGTTGTGTTCAGGTTTGATGATAGTCTTATGTAATAAGAATTTAGATTATGGTTTGTATAGGATAGTTTGGCTAGGGATTGTTGTGCCCCAGCTCAAGTCTGGGATCGTGCCCGGTATGCAAAGGCCAATAAAGATACCAGGGGTGAAAGTACAAAGAAGGTTTATTGCTAGCAATAAAAGGTGCAAGTGGAATAATTCACGTAACAAGCACACCAGATCACTATTTCTAAGCATCTTTTATACAGGAGTTTTCAAGCCTTCGCAAGCGTGCTTATAACTTATAACCAATCATCAAACAATGATTGGTTATAAGTGAGTGACGCAAGAAGTTCTTTACTGAGCATGTCTCTATACCTGTGTTTTAGCCATGTATCTCATTTACATACATGTGTGTTTCATTAGCATACTTTTTCCCCACCTAGGGGTGTGATTTTTAGTATTTTAATGAGCCCTTTAACCCAGTACTCTGTTTCTTCTTTTGTTTTCAAGCCCCCTTTATCCGAGACTGTCTCCTCCTCCTTTTCATTGCAGATGGGCATTTTTCACATAGCATTCTCTTCTTCTTATCGTCTCCAAGTAGAGGTTTCTAGGTCCCTCCTTACATTTCCCCCCTTTGGAGCATTTTTAATTATTATTATAATTGCTCCATTCAATTTGGTTTAACACAAATCTAGTATCATCAGCTTTCTTTGTTTGTAAAATCATTTGATTTACCTTAGGCCTGAAGATAGATATAAAAACAGGTAAGCATTGGATATTTGACTGGTCTCATTACAGAGGACATTTTTACCTTGGTTCAATTTAAGGCAATTACCAGTACAATTAACCATTAGGAAACATTCGGAAGCATTAGCTGTTGCCTGAACCCATAAGGAAAACATGTTTCTGCTTCTATCTTTTACAATAGTCCCCCAATTATATATATTCTGATATGTACTTTCTTTATTCAGCATAGTATAATTCTGTAAAATTTTCAAAGGGGTTGGTACTGCGATTAAGCATGAGGTAAAAACCAGGTGAGCATTGATCCCTCC
>NW_005843228.1:214335-216334 GCF_000455745.1 Alligator sinensis
TACTGACGGTAGGCCTTATGCCCTTTCTACCCTCTCACCCAAGTGCCTGTTACTGGTACTTTCACTCTATGGCGTTGCACCGTTAGGCTACTGCCACCTCAGCGATCCAGCTCCCCCTGAAGCAAAAGTCTTACCGGGAAAAGAGATCCTGGGGCGCGCCTGACATTCGTTCCGGAGGAGCGGTCGTCTGGTCGTCAGTTAGTCCGGGCAAAGCCTTATCTAAGGCAGTCCCATTTGGGTTGCCAAAAACTGTTGTGCCCCAGCTCAAGTCTGGGATCGTGCCCGGTATGCAAAGGCCAATAAAGATACCAGGGGTGAAAGTACAAAGAAGGTTTATTGCTAGCAATAAAAGGTGCAAGTGGAATAATTCACGTAACAAGCACACCAGATCACTATTTCTAAGCATCTTTTATACAGGAGTTTTTGAGCCTTCATAAGCATCCTTGTTTGCTGATTGGTTACGCAAGGAGTTCTTTACTGAGCATGTCTCTATACCTGTGTTTTAGCCATGTATCTCATTTACATACATGTGTGTTTCATTAGCATACTTTTTCCCCACCTAGGGGTGTGATTTTTAGTATTTTAATGAGCCCTTTAACCCAGTACTCTGTTTCTTCTTTTGTTTTCAAGCCCCCTTTATCCGAGACTGTCTCCTCCTTATCATTGCAGATGGGCATTTTTCACATAGCATTCTCTTCTTCTTATCGTCAGCGAGTAGAGGTTTCTAGGTCCCTCCTTACAGGATGACCCTGCCTCAGGCCAGGGGTTGGAGTAGATGCGTACTGGAGGTCCTTTCCATCCCTACTTCTCTCTGATTCTATCAAAAGGATAAAAGAAGTGTGATTAAATAAAATCAGCTGTTTATACTATTTTTAATTGAACTTCTGGAGCCTGAGTATATCAGGCCTTGAATGGTCTCAGCTCTCATTGAATTTGGGTCCTTTCATAGAGACACTTCTCTCTCTCTCTCTCTCAAAATCATGTATCATGTTTTAGAAATATATCTGGCATCTGCTTTTTACATTCTGGTGCCCTGACAAATAACTGAGGAGACATTTTGGGAAAATCATATGAAAGTAGATTCATAATTGAATTGACATTTGACAGTTTTCATTTGGGCATTACAATGGCCATGAAGAGTCATCCTGAAATCAACTAGTACTCCAGGTACTTCTCAGTTGTTTTCAGCCACTGAGCTGCTAATTATAGAGGTCTTTTATTGATCAGTAAATTCCTGACATTTTACTTTGTACAGTTTTATTACTATTGTTCCAGTCCTAATGGCATGTAACTATTTCTGTGCAACAATCCCAGTCATCTTCTGTACCGGTAATGCATTCCATTTTGTACCATCAGCACACTCCAGCTCTTTGTACCAAGGTCATAAATGAAAATATTGAACAAGATTCAGTCCTAAAATTGATCCTTCTGAACTCTACTGATAACCTGCCACCAAGCTACTTATTATCTATTCTTGAGCTAGAACCTGACCTACCTCAAAATTCCTCTTTTAATCTCCTTCTCCAACCAAAATATTAGTTTCCCATGTCACACTGTAACAGATGAGCTCAACTGCATTTTCTTTGCCTGGAAAAATACATTTTCTTATCAAAGAAAGCTACGTGGTTATTCGGGCATGATCCACCTATATTTTATTCCCTTTACCCCTCTGTCTTTAGTTATCCTTTCTTTCAAAATCTGTTCTAAAGCCTTACATACTACATTTATAGGCTTGTAGTTTCCTGGTTTACTTTCTCCCTGACCCCGCTTTTAGAACTTGGCACTTTGTTATTCCCCAATCATATGGTACCATGTGGTAAAACTCAATGGATTTATTAAAAATAAGTGATATCAAATTTTCAGTTTCATGTATCACTTCTAGAATGGCAGTATGAAAATCCATTTATTCCCCCTGACCTGAGGGTATCATTGCGGTCTTTGAGTTGGAGGTATGCCAACCCCCACACCCCATTCAGAAAATGTGCTTTCCCTTTCCCTA
>NW_005843228.1:216388-222667 GCF_000455745.1 Alligator sinensis
TCCCTACCACCATTCCTATTATCCATCTTGCTTTTATGCCAGTGTTCAAGAACAGGGATGTTCAACCCCCAGGCCACATCCAATGTGAAGAGCCATGTCACCTCCATGGGTCCAGAA
Organism: Alligator sinensis; assembly: GCF_000455745.1. NCBI lineage: Eukaryota > Metazoa > Chordata > Crocodylia > Alligatoridae > Alligator > Alligator sinensis. The sequence continues at coordinate 216,506 of NW_005843228.1, forward strand.
ATTTAGTGGCAGGGAAGCGGTGGCAGCAGTAATTGGTACTCCCCTGCTACCAAATTTCTGGAGGTGTGGAAAGCAGGATAACATGACCCTGTGCACCAGATCATATTGGTGTGCAGCTAATCCAGGCACATGGGGTCACACTGATGTGCAGCTGGATCCAGGTGTGTGGAGTTGGGTAGGTGTGTGTCTAGGCCCAGTGCCGACCCCACTTGGGATCTGGCCCGTGAACCAACCCCACTCCACTCATCCAGGCTGCGGGGTCAGAAAACTGGACACCAGTAATGAAGAAAATCTTGCTTACTGAAAAACTGAAGGAAGGAAAGTTTTGTATTTTATTTTTGCCCTTCCCCCTCCCCCATACACACTTTTTTACCTTTATTTCCCTTTTTGTCCTGCCCTAAGAGACTTGTATTCCAGTCATGATTGCTGTTCCACTATATTTCTGTTATATGTCATTGGGAATTCAATGTCCTTCATTTTGTTGCCCAGGCTCTTGGCGTCTGTATACAAACATTTCAGTTATTGCTTATTGACCGTGTCCTATACCCTAATGGGATTATGTCTGCCTAACTGATCTGTTTAATCAATATTAGCACTTTCTTTTTGCTGCTGATTATTTCTTTATCCATTGTCATGCCTTCATTTATCTGCTGGTTCATCCTCTTTGTTACAAAACCCAGGTGTGGAGAATACAGGATTCTCCTCATTTCTCAGTTTAAAGCTTTCAGCAGTTGTACCGATCTTGATGCCAGAAGGCTATTTTCCTAGTTCAGTGTTTGGAAGGAGCCCCCTTCAGTGGTTTGTGCATGCCAAAACCTTCCTTCTATAGCACAAATTCTGACCCGTTTGCTTGCTTTTCGTTCTTTTGTCATGGCTTCCCACTCCTCCTGTAGAGACTGGAAGAATTCCACTGAAGATCATGTAAACTGTCACTTCTTTTCAGCATCTTCCCCAGCTTAGCATATAGTCATCTTTGGTCAGTTCCCATGGGAATGCTGCATTCTCCAATGTCCCCACATGGGCAAGAATCAGCTGGCTCTTCGTGATCCTTTCAGGATTCTTTTAACTTCGCACACACATCTTCTATTTTCACTGCTAGCAAACAGTACACCATCCTGTTTTCTCGATCTGCTTGGGTGACAGGCCTGTTGATTCTCTTTGACAAGGAGTCCATCATGGAGATCTATCCTTGCCTGGTCTTACGTCTTCTCCCTTCCGTTCTGCTGTCTGCAAAATCAACCTTTCTAGTCTCTCAAAAAGTTGTATATATCATCCTGGTTCATACTTGGACTCCAGTCCCTGGTATCTCAATGGTCTCTTCCTCTGAACTTGTTGGTCTATCTGCTTTTATTAACTGACTTAAAATCATTTGCAGCATAGCTCTGTGCCGGGAGGCAATGCTGGCTGTTACGCTGATTGCAGCAACATGATTAGCTGCTGCTGCATCAATGGCTGCTTTTCTACCCTCAAACAAAGGTGGTGCCAGGGGCTCCTGCCCCAATCACCCCCTTCAGTTATGCTACTGATTCGCATCTATTTAGTTTCACAACCAATGTAGGAGTATCCACAGAAACCTTTGTATCAATTGAGCTTAAACTAATTTAAAAATGAAGTGAATACTAGACCCTAACCTTTGTTCCATGATAGCAGGAGAGGAAGAATAAGATTCTAGGTTATCTGCATTTTGTAATTTGTGCATTTGCTTATACCAGTAATATTGGTACTTTAGATCTTGCTTTTACAGGTTTATGTAAGTGCCCATTAGGATGGACAACTTCCTCTTCCTCTGATTGTTATGCTTTTCTTTTATTCTGCAAAAAGTAATAATATTGCTAAGTGATGAACTCAAGCTTTGTGCATCTGTGTGTGTAGTGAGATGCTTGTGTCTGTTTTGGGGAAGGGAATGTGCTCCGAAATCTTAAGGGCTGCAGAACTTTTATCAGGCTGCAAGCCTTTAATCTCTCATAAACCAAGCTATCTGAGGATTTACTTTCTCTTTCTCCATATTTTCCAATTAATCCAGTAACTGCTGTTCAGTATGTTACCAGGCAGCACTCAGCATGCATTCCCTTTGAATGCATGTAAGTGGATTTATTTTCAGTCCTTTCTTGCTTTGCCTCTTGACTCCTACCATCCCTTGTCCCATTTGTTTGACTATCCTAACTCACTACTAGTCAACCTTTCTTTCCTATTGTCCTACTACTTAAGAATTTGCTCTACTGATCTTACTTGACTTCACTCATCCACCCCTCGCTCCATGTCTTCATTCCTAGCCACCTTTTCTGTATTGCCCACTTCCCCCACTCTCACTCAATTTTATACCTCTTCTGTTACTTCCCCATATATCTTTTCTTTTCTACTTTGTTTATTCTTCCCCCAGAATTGATTATTGGCCTGAATCCCATCCTTAGGAGACTCATAACCCTTCCCTTTGGTGGTATATATTTAGTTATGAATGAATTAGTCTTTTACAAATTCGAATGAACTACCCAGAATGATTGCAACCTGAACAAAACAGTAGGTAATATTAAGTTAACTGTAACTCATTTTTCAAAAGGTGGTGCTACTGGAACTGAAAATGTCTCCTGGAGACAATACGGCCAGAAACAATGTTGCAAAATGAAGTGGATCATCTGTTTTCCATCCTTCCATCCTTCCAGTTGGCAGCAGCCGGAGACGCCAGGGTGCCCGCATCAAGGAAGTCAACCAGCGGCTCCAGAGTTGGTGTCTTCAGGAGATCTTCAGATTCTACAGCCATGACCAGCACTTCCAGGGAGGAGGCTTCCTGGGAGATGATGATCTTCATCTGTCTCCCAGAGGTAAGTATCTGTTCACCTGCAGGTTGGCTGATCTCCTCCGAAAAGCTTTAAACTAGGCTCGACAGGGGTCGGGGAACCGGTGGTCGAAGAGAGCCCAGGGTTGGTAAACCACAAGCAAGATGCCAGATCTTACCAGTTAAATGTTAAGGGGTTGGTAAGCCATAAACAAGGCACCAGACCACACCAGGTAGGTAATAAAGGGAACACACACCATCAAGGCACAGGGGCACCAAGAGCCCCCTTTGGGGGACTAAAATGTCTTTATACAAACTCCAGGAGTATGGGGAACAAGAGGAGGAGCTTGCACTCTTGTTTGCTAGCACCCAGCATGACCTAGTCAGACTAACCGAGACATGGTGGAATTCTACACGCGACTGGGTGGTAGGCATTGAGGGGTATAGGTTGTATAGGCCTGACAGAGTGGGGGAAAAAGGTGGGGGGGTAGCACTCTATGTTAAGGAGCAGTATACATCTTCCACCATTAAGGCGGGGGTGGAGGAGGGGAACAGCGAGGCATTGTGGGTCAGGATCCAGGTGGGCCAGGGGAAAAAGACTTGGTTGTGGGGGTCTACTACAGGCCTCCTCATCAGGATCAAGAGCTAGACGATGTATTCTCTGGGCAGCTAGCAAACGCCACACAGGTGAGGGAGGCAGTGGTCATGGGAGATCTAAACTACCCAGCTCTCTGCTGGGAGGAGCAGAGAGCCAAACCAAACCACTCATGGAGGTTCTGTGTGCAGGACCTCCACCTAACCCAGGTGGTGTCTAGTCCCACCACGGGTAGTGCCTTGCTTGACCTGGTCTTAGCAACAGGGGATGATCTCGTGGGGAACATGCAGGTTCCCCACAACTGGGAGGATTGACGAGAACACCACCTGTGCTCCCAGACCCTTAAGCCCCGCTCCCAAATCCCTGTAGCGCCTCATGACCTGGCTGAGAGTGCTCCGAGCAGTGTCATTGGTGCCCACATGAATAAGGAGCATGGGATAGTGGTCTGTGGGTTTAAGGAGCTTTGGGATCCTCTCCGTAATGTCCCGGTTTAAATAGGTACTTTGCGTCAGTCTTTCATCAGTCCCATGGGATGCCCATGCCCGCTACAGGGCCGGGAAGTCCGGGTGAGGGTGATCCCCTGCCCTCCATTAATGCTGACTTTGTGAAGGAACATCTTGAGAAGCTGGATACCTTCAAGTCAGCCGGCCCTGACAATCTTCACCCCAGAGTACTCAAGGAGCTGGCGAGCATCATAGCCCAGCCTCTAGCACGGATCTTTGAAAACTCTTGGTGATCTGGTGTAGTGCCCGAAGACTGGAAGAAGGCCAATGTGGTGCCTATCTTCAAGAAAGGGAGGAAAGTGGATCCGGCTAACTATAGGCCCATCAGCCTGACTTCTATCCCGGGGAAGATCTTAGAAAAGTTTATTAAAGAGCCCATCCTTAATGGACTGGCCGATGTCAACATCTTAAGGGATAGCCAGCACGGGTTTGTTGCGGGTAGGTCTTGCTTGACCAATCTCATTTCCTTCTACGACCAGGTGACCTATCACCTGGACAAGGGAGAAGAGATTGATGTCATATATCTTGACTTCAAAAAAGCCTTCGATCTGGTGTCCCATGATCGCCTCTTGGAGAAACTGGCCAATTGTCGCCTTGGGTCCTCCACGATCCACTGGCTGGAAAATTGGCTCCGGGGTCGGACCCAGAGGGTAGTAATTGATGGAAGTCACTCATCGTGGTGTCCTGTGACCAGTGGGGTCCCCCAAGGCTCTGTCCTTGGACCCATACTGTTCAACATCTTCATTAATGATGTGGACACTGGAGTCAGAAGCGGACTGGCCAAGTTTGCCGATGACACCAAACTTTGGGGCAAAGCATCCACACCAGAAGACAGGCGGGTTATCCAGGCTGACCTGGACAGGCTCAGCAAGTGGGCGGACGAGAATCTGATGGTGTTCAACGCCGATAAATGCAAGGTTCTCCACCTTGGGAAAAAAAACCCGCAGCACCCTTACAGGCTCGGCAGTGCTATGTTGGCTAGCACTATGGAAGAAAGAGACTTGGGGGTCATCATTGACCACAAGATGAACATGAGCCCGCAATGCGATGCTGCAGCTAGTAAAGCGACCAAAACGCTGGCTTGCATCCATAGATGCTTCTCAAGCAAATCCCGGGACGTCATTCTCCCCCTGTACTCGGCCTTAGTGAGGCCGCAGCTGGAGTACTGTGTCCAGTTTTGGGCTCCACAATTCAAAAAGGATGTGGAGAAGCTTGAGAGAGTCCAGAGAAGAGCCACGCGCATGATCAGAGGTCAGGGAAGCAGACCCTACGATGACAGGCTGAGAGCCCTGGGGCTCTTTAGCCTGAAAAAGCGCAGGCTCAGGGGTGATCTGATGGCCACCTACAAGTTTATCAGGGGTGACCACCAGCATCTGGGGGAACGTTTGTTCACCAGAGCGCCCCAAGGGATGACGAGGTCGAATGGTCACAAACTACTTCAAGATCGTTTCAGGCTGGACATAAGGAAGAACTTCTTTACTGTCCGAGCCCCCAAGGTCTGGAACAGCCTGCCACCGGAGGTGGTTCAAGCGCCTTCATTGAACACCTTCAAGATGAAACTGGATGCTTATCTTGCTGGGATCCTATGACCCCAGCTGACTTCCTGCCCTTTGGGCGGGGGGCTGGACTCGATGATCTTCCAAGGTCCCTTCCAGCCCTAATGTCTATGAAATCTATGAAATAAGTCTATGAAATCTATGAAAGTTCATGGTAGCCTGGGAAATAGTGAGCATCACTTGGTCAAGTTCACTATCCAGCAAAGGGTGGGTAAAGTAACTAGCGGGGCTAAGGTGCTGGACTTTAGAAGGGCCAACTTTAGCAAGCTTAGAAGGCTAGTTATTGAGGGGATGCAACTGAAGAACATAGAGCAAATGGGGGTCCAGGAGGGTTGGAGGTATCTCAAGAGAATGATCCTTGGGGCTCAAAAGGAGTCTATCCCACTACGTAGGAAGGGAGGTAAGGGGGCAAAAAAGCCCCCTTGGCTGAACAGGGAACTACAGGAGTACCTGAGGGCAAAGAAAGAGATGTATAGGCAATGGAAGCAGGGAGCAGCCACCAAGGAGGAATATATCTCTCTGGCACAATATTGCAGGGAATCAGTTAGACAGGCCAGGGCAGGGCTTGAGCTCAGACTGGCTTCAACAATCAAGGACAATAAAAAGTCCTTCTTCAGGTATATAGTGGGCAAAAGGAAAGCTCAGAGCCACATAGGGCTCCTGCAGGACAAAACAGGACAGTTGGTGGTTGACGCGGGGGAAAAAGCAGAGCTCTTCAATGAGTTCTTCGCTTCA
>NW_005843228.1:223162-225064 GCF_000455745.1 Alligator sinensis
GTGGTGGTGGATGGTTCCTTCTCGGCCTGGAGGGAGGTGGGCAGTGGTGTCCCTCAGGGTTCGGTCCTCGGACCGATATTACTCAATATCTTCATCATCGATGTGGACGAGGGCATGGAGAGCACCCTCTCCAAGTTCGCTGATGATACCAAGTTATGGGGCAGAGTTAGTACACGGGAGGGCAGGGAGCAGATTCAGGCTGACCTGGACAGGTTGGATCAATGGGCAGAGAGAAATAGGATGCAATTTAATAAAGATAAATGTAAGGTACTCCACCTGGAAAGGAGGAACCCCCAGCACACCTATAGGTTAGGGAGTGGCAGGTCAGAGGCAGAGAGGGATCTTGGAGTCATAATTGACTCCAAGATGAACATAAGCCGGCAGTGTAACGAGGCCATCAACAAGGCCAATCGCACCTTGTCGTGCATTAGCAGGTGCATGACTAATAGAACAAAGGAGGTGATGCTCCCCCTCTATGCAGCACTGGTCAGGGCGCAGTTGGAGTACTGTGTCCAGTTTTGGGCATCACACTTCAAGACGGATGCAGGAAATCTTGAGAAGGTCCAGAGGAGGGCCACTCGCATGATTAGTGGCCTTCGTGATAGACCCTAATGTGGGGAGGTTGAGAGAGCTGGGAGAGAGAGAGGGGAGATCTTGTGGCCTCCTATAAATTTATTAGGGGAGGTCAACAGGGAATAGGGGAAGCGCTGTTTTCTAACACGCCCCAGAGATTGACTAGGAATAACGGGTGTAAACTAGTGGAGAGTGGATTTAGGTTAGATATTAGGAAGAAATTGTTCACAGTAAGGGTGGCCAGGATCTGGAATGGGCTTCCAAGAGATGTGGTGCTATCACCTAGCTTGGAGGTCTTCAAGAGGAGGCTAGATAGTCACCTGGCTGGGGTCATCTGACCTCAGTCCTCTTTCCTGCCAGGGGCAGGGAGTCAGACACGATGATCCATTGTGGTCCCTTCTGTCTCTACAATCTATGAATCTATGAATCTGTGCCAACAGCACAATTGATCTGCTGCACTGTGTGAGACACATTGCTTATTCTCCTGTCCATTGATGCCATGTGACATGTTCTCCCAGGCCTTGAGGGCCCTTGTCACAGGCTAGCTGGGCGCTGTGAGTATATTAATTTAGTTGCAGACTGACTTAGTACTGCAACTTTGTTAGCCACTGGGCTTTTTGGTTTGGGATCGAGGAGGTGATGTTGGGAAGGAAAGCAATGACAAGTTTCACTTATAAAAAAGAATGAATTTTACTTATAACAACAAAAGATATAGCTTGCACATATGACAGTTAGTAAAAAGGTTAAGCTAATAAACAGACAACAATACAAATTAAAATTGGCAGTAATAATAAAACAGATAGAGAAATTAACTAAGAGCTCCCACTTGGTTAACAACTTATCGATAGTCCTTCAGTTAGAAACACGTCAAGTTGATTCAGTGAAGTCAGGCATCCCCGATTTACACTGTTAGAAGGAGAACCGGAAGAGATCCCTCAGTCAGGATCTGGTCTTTGTCCACACAGGGAATAAGAGAGATCCCGGGGAATGGAACAGCAATGCCCCTTCTCTTCTGTCCTTCCTGAGGGTTACTTAGCGTGCGTGTTCTTCTATATCTTGCTTATACTAATATTTAAGTTATATAGCTATTCATAATATTACTCTATACCTGTTATCTTATGGGGTTAAAAGGTGTTAGAAATCATTACAATAAGTTACTGCCCAAGCTTGGGTTTACCCAATAAGCAAATCACACGACATTATTTTGGGGTCTGAGATTAACATGTTCCCGCCTAAGTTTATTTTATAGATTCATAGATTCATAGATGCTAGGGTCGGAAGGGACCTCAATAGATCATCGAGTCCGACCCCCTGCATAGGCAGGAAAGA
>NW_005843228.1:225483-248961 GCF_000455745.1 Alligator sinensis
TGGTGCCCCAAACTGCATGAGGTATTCCAACTGCGGTCTGACCAGCGCCCGATAGAGGAGAAGTATCACCTCCTTGGACCTGTTCATCATGCATCTGCTGATGCACAATAAAGTGCCATTAGCTTTTCTGATGGCTTCGTCACACTGACGACTCATGTTCATCTTGGAGTCCACTAGGGCTCCAAGATCCCTTTGTGCTTCCATGCCACCAAGCAGGTCCTAGGCAGTAGGTATGCTGGACATTTTTCCTCCCTAGGTGCAGCACTTTGCATTTCTCCTTGTTGAATTGCATTCTGTTGTTTTCTGCCCATTTGTCCAACCTGTCCAGGTCTGCTTGTAGTTGTTCCCTGCCCTCCGGTGTGTCCGCAAACTTGGACAGAGTACACTTCGCTCCCTCGTCCAAGTCGCTGATGAAGACATTGAAGAATATTGGTCCTAGGACCGAGCCCTGCGGGACCCCACTGCCCACACCCTTCCAAGTCAATACCGACCCATCCACTACAACTCTTTGGGTGCGACCCTCTAGCCAATTCTCCACCCACCGGACTGTGTAGTCATCCAAGTCACAGACTCTTAACTTGTTCACCAGCATGGTGTGGGATACCGTATCGAAGGCCTTCCTGAATTCTAAGCATACGATGTCAACCCCTACTTCTGCATCCAGGCGTTTTGTAACCTGGTCATAAAAAGAGACTAGATTAGTCAGGCATGATCTACCTGCTACGAATCCGTGCTGGTTTCCCCTCAGCATAATTTTTCCTGCCGGGCTCTCACAAATGTGAGCCTTGATAATTTTTTCAAAGACTTTACCAAGGATGGAGGTGAGACTGACTGGCCTATAGTTGCCTGGGTCCTCCTTCCTCCCCTTCTTGAAAATGGGGACCACATTGGCCCTTTTTCAGTCCTCCGGGACCTGGCCCATGTGCCACGAGTGTTCAAATATTCCCGCCAGTGGCTGTGCAATGACTTCAGCCAGTGCCTTCAGTACCCTCGGATGTGAGCTCATCCGGGCCTGCCGACTTAAACGCATCCAGTTCCTCCAAATGACTCTGCACCATCTCAGGGTCTACGCGTGGTAGTCTGGCGCCCTGCTGAAGCCACTCTACAATCCCTGTGAGAGACTTGTCTTGCCCCTCACTTAGGGACACTGAGGCAAAGAACTCATTGAGAAGTTCAGCCTTGTCCCCCCTGTCTGTCACCAATTGTTTCTGCCCATTTAGCAGGGGTCCTATTCCACCCTGGGCCTTCCTTTTACTCCCTATATATCTAAAAAACATTTTTTTGTTATCCTTTACTTGGGTTGCCATCCTCAGCTCCATGGTAGCTTTGGCCTGTCTAACTGCCTCCCTACAGGCGCGAGCAGAGGAGGTATACTCCTCTGTTCTCATTGGCTTAAATGAAAAAGAATCCCACTGATTCTAGTCAGGAGCAGCAGTAGATTTTGAACTGCCTACTGTGAAAGCAAGCAACAGAATGGCTCTTCTGGTTTGGGTTTTTTTTTGGATGGGGGACTGTTTCTATTTTTTATTAATAAAAGAGGACATCATCAAAGTTATTTGAAGGGCAAAGGAAGCTGAGATAAAACTAAAAAGTAAGTGTGAACCAACTCCTAGGGAGATGTTTTGACAAATTGCAGTCTCTGCACATCTCCCAGATATAGGACTACAAGAGAATACAAACTACATGAATATGGCGATAGCCTATTCAAAAGAAAATAATGGAGCTCCCGCATCCAGATCCCAAATCACTGGCCCTTGGGATTACAAAACACTCAGCAGTATTTAGTCTATGCTCCCTTAACTGAGTTTGTGAAAGCTTACTGGCCCAGCTCCGGCTGAGAGCTTTGGTGACTTTAATCCCTTACGAAGGAGTCTCATTACCTTTTCAACTCCGAAGTACAGCTGTACACATGACTGGTAGGCCTGTGCGAGTTGGCAGCGATCTGATCCAGCTTCGGATCCGGCCACTTTGGATGGCAGTGATCCAATCCAGAGCACCGGACCAGGTTTCCGCCTCGATCCGGGCGAAGCGGCTCTGAAGCTTTGGAGCTGCCTCAGAGATCCAGCCATAGGGTATAATGGGGAATCAATTAAATATCTATAACTTCCTTGTTTTTTGTCCTATTTGGATGAAACATGTAGGGATGGTAGCCTCTGCTGGGAGCATGACATCTGCCAAGTTTCAAGAAGATGGGTGCAGGGGTTTGGGGGGAACTGTACCCCAAAATTGTGACAGCCAAACTCATGTCATGGCGTGTGTTACACCACGGGGTGGGGTGGGGGGAGGGGTAGCTGGGGTTGCAGGGCTGGTAGCTCTTACTGAGGCCACAAAGCCTGCCAAGTTTCAAGGAGATCAGTGCAGGGCTTTGACCCCACTGTGTTGTAACACTTAGATGTGACAGGAGTTTTGCTTTCAAATATTTGGGGTACAGTTGCCCCCAAACCCCTGCACCAATCTTCTTGAAACTTGGCAGGCTTTGTGGCCTCAGTAAGAGTTACCAGCCCTGCAGTTTTCACCCCTCTATGTTATAACGCCTAGACGTGACATGAGTTTTGCTTTCAAGAATTTGGGGTGCTGTTTCCCCCAAACCCCTGCACCAATCTTCTTGAAACTTGGCAGACTTCAGCCTTTCTGCAAAGTGTACCACCCCTGAAACTTTCGTCCAAATCAGACAAAAAATAACAAAGTTATCAATATTTTGGTGTTTCCCCATTATACCTAGCGGCTGGATCGCCGAGGTGTCTCCAAAGCTCTTTCGGAAGCCCAACAAGGCAGCGCTTCCACCCAGATGTGCTGCTTCTTTGGACCCCGAAGCGTCCGAAGCTTCTCTGGATCCAAAGCCTCGCACAGCCCTAGTAACTGGGTAGGGATTCAATAGAGTCTTGAAGTTAGGTTCATCCATGTCATGTATAGTCATGTCTGAGTTTCAGGAGCATCAAGCACCAGCAGCTCCCCATCCTCCCTGGCATCATCTCTACATCAGTACAAGTGCCATTTGAGTTGACGAAGTTCCACAGACTTGCCCACAAAGTCAAGATTATCAGTGACTTACCCCTTGCCGAAATGCTCCTACACACCAGCGGAAAAGGATTAAAGTCACGACAGGGTGATATTTATACATTAGTCTTTTATTTGCCTTTATTGCTTCAAATGGTCAAGTGAAAAGGATTTAAAAACAAATACAAAAAAGCCCACAAAAATCAGACCAAGGCAGAACTACAAAGAAATGGAACATAAACACAATGACATTTCAGTTTAAGAAGGGGATTGTTTTAAAGATATGTAGGCTCTCTGAACCAATTTGGTATTTAAGGGGATTTGCAAAAGCACCTAAGCAACTTACGGTACTGAACTTTTCACAGATTGGGAACTAAGTACCTAACTGTGATTGGGAAAATTTTGTTAGGGGCCCCCAAGCCTTATGAAAAGCTGTTCCCAGGTAAAGTGCCAAAGAGTTTTGTGAGTGACATCTTTAATGGACCAACTGCATATTTGGGATAGCCGTAAACTAGCTTTCAAGTGCAGTACGTTCTTCAGGTAATTCTTATGTAAAGAGCTTTCTTGGGAACAGTTAACACTGTTATGGGAAACGCAATGCCCGGGCAGGGGCTATGAAGCATGAGAAAGCAGGCAGCACAAAACTGAAACACTTATTGTTTAACGTTATTTTTTTTTATGATAACAATAATTCATGTAAACATAATTCTCTGAGTATTATGGTGTTCACTCTCAATTGATGGGGTTGGGCTGATGGAGTACACACACAAAAGCCCCCTGCCACACTGATTGTCTATACTCCTTTTGTACATTTGTCCTTCACCTGCTTCTCCATGTTCCAGAGGAATAAAACAAGCACATTGTGGGGAAAAGTGAGCAAGTTCCCACCTTGTCGTTGCAACAATGTGATAGCCTTCAGAAATACTTCTGGCAAATGGTTTCACAAAGAAAATCTAAAATTGAACAAATAAATAATATGCAAGGAGGCTAAGAATAGATTCAAAACATGTTGCAATGGTACTGGCAGTCAATAGCCCAGATGAAAGGAAAGTATGATTAGGTGCCAGAAATCAAAACAATCTCTACCACCCTGTGATGGGTCGTAACCAAATATCAGATGTCACAAAAACATTCCCTTTCTTTATACTTAGAGGAGGACTTTGAAGTTCTTTTGCTGTTACACAGGGTCACCTTCTAGATGAAGTATGCTATACTGTTTGTTTGCAGTTAAATGTTTAGTTTTGTTTGTAGTGTGTTAACTTGTGCGCTTCCCCAGGCACCGTGTTTGCTTTCCATTTGGTTCCTTGCTCCAAACAATAAAGAGCCACCAGCTCTGAAGTTTGTTGTGCTCTCCTCTGGACTAGTCCAACCCCCAAAATGCTTGGAGTCACTAATGCCACTGGCAGACATTCATTTAAAGGTGTAATGGGATCCAATTCAAGGTCTCAACAGCTGCACCTCCTGCCATGCCACAACTGCATGCCAGAATGCACGATTTGGGAATTAGATCCCAATCATGTCCTATTTGCCATTGAAGGGGGATCCCGGGATCATGATCCCAGGACCCCCTGCACCAGCAAGTTGAAAGCTGGGTACCTAACAATCAGTCGATTTTTGGCTACGGCCAAGACCCAACCAGGGTCTGGAACTGACCCCAGTGCAGTCACTGTCAGGTGACTGTCAAAGCACTGGTGCTCAGCAGCTCGGTGTGGACTGGCAGGCACAGAAGATCAGAGGCTCCTGACAGGGAGAGCCAAAGAAATTCTTCCCCTGCTGGAGACCTTTACCCCTACTGGACTTTTACACATCACAGCACATCTGTCTGGACCCTGGGGCTGCCCCATGCCAGACCCTGGCACTCAGCTGAGTCATCAGGATCTGTTATGGGTCAGCCTCAACCTGTCACATGTTCAAATCAAGGTGCAATACAAAGCAGCCACAAAAGTGGAATAACTTTATGGCTCATTTATTTTATTGTCATGCCATAAACTGACCTGAACATATGACAGGGCATGATTAACAGGTTGCATTTTTGACAGCGAGGATACAATTTTCGTTCGTGACGGTGCCTTGAGCCACAGCTTAAGAAAAAAAGAAAAGGGGGGGAAAATGTCCACTACCACTCCCCCAGGCTGCAGTAATCAATTAATTATTGGGGGGTCATCATAAATTCAAAGCCATTTTGGATTCAGGTAATTACAGTGTTACAGTTTTACAGTAAAAATGTCTCCCTGTCAACAGTATTGGCACCTTTGCATGAGTGGTTGCCAGCAAAAAAAAGGAATGAAAATGAACTGAAGAATGAGGATATGCATTTAAAGGAAGTAAATAAATTATTAACATTAACTGACTACCTAGTCTGGCAACAGTAATGGCACCTTTGCATGAACTACTGCAAGCAAGAAGGAAATGGAACTGGATGAGGGAATGTAGGTGTGCATTCAAGGAAGCAAAGAAATTGTTAAAATCAAACGCCATTCTTACACATTTTGGTACCTCGCTTCCAGTGCAGTTATATGATGCCTCACTTTACAGAGTAGGAGCACACCTTCCTCTCATTTTTCCTGATAGCACAGAGAAACCAATAGTTTTCATTTCATTAACACTAACAGTACCTGAAAGTTATGTGCAAATGGAGAACAAAGCTCTCAGTATTATTTTAAAAAAAGCAGAAGTGTTATACTCACTTGCATGGCAGACATTTTACTCTACTGACTGATCACCAGGCATAACTCCGGTTTTGTACCAAAACAAAGCTTTTGCTTCACTAACTACAACTCATGTGCAATGCTGGACATAGTTACTTTCAGCTCGCTTTCAGCATTGTAAAGGGACTCAGTACAGTAGTGCTAATAGGCTGCCATACTTGCCTTGTTCACATGGCCATCAAAAGGAAGAGACCACAGATTCTATTTAAACTTGATGGCTTGTTTGCCTGTCATCCACCCATCAAGAAGGAAACTGCTAAGGACAACGTCTCTTATGAAAAGGTGTGTTTATACAAAGTATAGCTCTAGAATACACAAGTAGCAGAAATTCGCATAACTCAAGACCATATAGTAGCTTATCAACAACTTTCAGCCAGGCTAATAGATATGCATCTTTTTATGATGTTTTGTTTTGTTGTCTAAAAACTTAGTATTTTTACGATGGGGTGGAGGGACAAGTGTGATGTATTGGTCATTTGCTGTTATCTGGGGTGCTGTTCCTTTAAATACTGCAACATTCTGGACCTCCTCAAGCACCACCTTCTTTTAGTTTGGGTCCCTGCTCCAGACAAAGTCACTAGCCCTGATATCATTTGGCAACTTGATTCTGTTTTCTGTGCTGGCACAGGCAGCAGAGTAGCTACTTTAGATTGCACTATATTGCAACCCAATGCAAATGTTGTCTTTTCTTTAAAAAAAATGGACAAAGCCATTTGAAACCCATGAGTTTTGCCTGACATTGAACCCTGGTACCCAAACCACAGGTTTGAGCCTGGCATGGGTGCCGTCTGTATGTGCCAGAAGGCCTGTGTTGTGTGTTTGGCAGAAGACCAGGGGAGCAGGGCAGAAGGCAGAAGGCTGATGGCAGGCAGAGGATGGAGAGCAGGGGGGTGGAGAGAGATGGGACAGGCAGGGGGTGTGATGGGCTGTGCTGGTGCTTCTGCTGGGATTTAAGGCTGGACATTCCTGGCCAGAGGGTCTTGCCCCTCCACTTGGGGTCAGACCCATCGCAGGATATGAGTAAGGAAGGAAGTTGGCATGATCAGAGTGATGCGGCTGTGGGGGTTTTGCCATCCTCTGCAAGGGGGAGGCCTCTTTCTGGGCACTTTTGAGCTCCTATTGACAACAGCTCACACAAGCAGGACACGGGCTGCCCTCTCCCTGTTCTGCCTGTGGCTGCTCGGTGCGAGGTCTGTGCTGTGCCAGGGCTGAGCAGAGGCTTGTGCAGACTCTGGATGACAGGTTGGACAGGGACGATCCTGCCTCGGGCAGGCGTTGGCCTAGATGCGCCGTGGCAGCACCCTCCAGCCCAACAATGCAGCTGCTTTGCCAGCTCCTTCCCACACGGTGGGGGCGGGAGGAAATAATCTTGCTCCCCCATTGGCTGTTCATTACATATGTGCACTTGCATGCATCAGGCGCATGTGCAGTTGGGTGCTGGAGGGCGCTTTTCCACCCAGGAAGCGCTCACAGATGTTAGTGATGCTAAGGGGTGAAGGTGCAGCTCCCCTGCCTCCCCACTGCACATGTACAGACAGCTGAGAGTGGAGTGGGCATGCACAGGGCGTGGGGGCTGCAGCTCGTGTCCATGCTGGGGGTGCCTGAGCCTTTCCTGGAGGGCGCCTGTGCAGCCAGGCCTCCGTCTTCTCCCTCCGTCTTCTTCCTTCCCTGCTACAGAGCCTTCCCCGTGCAACCAGGTCATTGCCAAGGCAGGGAGCGGGTCTTGGGCATCTCCCTCCCACAGGCAAGTGCGAGGCAGGGGCAGCACTGAAGGGAGAGCCCATCTACGCTGCCACCCAGCGCCGTGTCCCTGGGCCCGGCTGCTGCCACCCGCCTGCCCCACCTGGCTGCTCCGCTCCACCCTGCTGTGCTGCATTGCTCTGTAATACGAGAGCTGCTAGGGCAATGAGTTGTCTTGTCTCTGCCCTGCTGCACTGCTCAGGCAGCTGCTGCTGTAGCAAAATGCGTATTTTTACCTCGTCCTTGTAACTAGCTTGAGGGGTTTCTTGCTTTTCCTGTGAGAGATGGTTTATACACTGTCAGTGCCAGCCGGCAGGCCAGCAGGGTCGCACTTTAGAGTCCCAGATGATGAGGGCTCAGGAGGTCACATCTAGTCCAAACCCCTGCTCACAGCAGGACCAGCCCCAGCTAGATCATCATGGCCAGGGCTTTGTCAAGCTGGGTCTTAAAACCCTCCAAGGGTGGCGATGCCACCACCTCTCTGAGTAACCTGTTCCAGTGCTTCACTGTCCTCCTAGTGAGAAAGTGTTTCCTACTATCCAACCTAAACCTCCCTTGCTGCAACTTGAGATCATTGCATGTCATCTGTGAGACACCACTTCTGAACCACCCCTTCATTTTCCTGGGAAACGTAGGGGGCATTTCTGTGGCAGGCACTTTTAGAGCAAGCCACTTGCCGCAGGTGAGAGTGCTTGTAAGTCTTTCATGCAGAGATCCTCAGTTTGCAAAAGGACACACTGAGCCAATCTTCACTGGGGCAGTTCTGTCTTTGGTTAGAAGAATATGTGCAGGCAAGGAGGGAGCAGATCATGAGGTGGTTGTAACACAGCACATCCATCTTCTGGAGGCATTACCTATGTTTTCCTTGAGGACACAAGGATCATGATTGGGTCAGACATTGAATGGTTCTTAGGTGAAAAGTGTCTCCGGCTGACAGTGACTATCCCTTTTACTGTTTTGTTTTGTTTTTCTGAGAGTTAATTCTGGTGCTGTGGTTTCTCATTTTCGCCCACATGGTTTCTATGAGTGCATTTGGTGCATTGGTTGAGGAATCACACATTTTGTGAGAGGCATGTCTAGGAGGCATGGATTCTGATGGGGAGTTTAGGACTCTCAGCCCTTAGTCTGAGGGATATGGAGGTATAATCTGAGATTTGTTCTTACCTGGCAGGTCAGTCTAACAATACCTTCCCCCTGCACTTGCTTAAGCCACATCTATTGGATCAGTCAAGAGTTACACCAGCTTTCCAGTTCTGTGCTTACAGTGGCAGCCAAGACCTCAATTCCAAGTGTAGGATACAATCAAATGCACACGGGAGGTCCAACTGTTCCTCCCAATTTAAACAGAAACATTTTCATTGACTCTAGTAAGGAGCAACGTTCAGAACTTTTGAAATGATCCCCATGAAAGGCGGGGGGCGACGGGGTATGGGACAGGTGTCTGCATTTTTCCAGAACAGATTCTGCAAAATCACTCCCTCAGAAGTCCAAAAGGAGAGGGGAAAATTACTTAGAAGGCAGGAGAAGCTTTCATTTATGCTTGGATCAAGCTAAAAAATCCAAATGCGATTCAAACCTTGGAGATTCCCAGACAAATCTGAGAAATTGGTTTCCTTTGAATAGAACATTAAGGGAGAAAACGAACCACATGAGGATCAAGACAGCCTGTTTGACAGCCTGTAAGGATGCAGCAGGGTGTCTAGAGTAAAACAAAAATGTATATAGCAAAGCAGAAGTGTATGTGTGTGTGTGTGTGTGTGTGTGTGTATATATATAAAAAAAATATATATATATGCAGGGACAGAATGCCTGGAATCCTTCCTAACTGTAGGAACCCTCTGTTCATATGATTACTTTTGAAATGTGAGCACATCCTCTACCTGCCCTCCATTTCATGACTACAAATTGCTGTACTGCAACTGGAAAGATAAAGGCCTTTGAGCTTTGGGTTTGTTGTTGTTGTTGTTGTTGTTGTTTTGTCTTAAAAAATAAAAATGTCTACTGCTAAATTGTATACACATTTTAATAAGGGGGGTGTTCAGAGACATGAATCTCTGGGCCAGATTTTCCAAAGCAGGTTGCTAAAGGGTGCAGTTGGGTTTCCAGTGGGATTTTCTAAACTACCCAAGCAAATTAAGACACGAAACTCTGATCACTGACTGTGAGGTAAAAGTGCCATTAGGAGACCAAATGTTGGTCAGAAGGCACTGGGAGATGTTACCCATACTGAAACCACAAAACACAAGAACCGTGGTAGTTCTAGTGCATTAAAGTAAGAGAATGCATTTAACAACAGATTTTGAATAGTTAAGGGTTTAGCCTTAGTGCAGGTAAATCTGGAAAGACCGAGGAGCTAAAGGTTTTCGTAAAGGATAGAGGTGGGGAAGGGTAGTGTCCTCTCTGGAACCGAGGGTTACAAACAGTTCCTAGACAGGAGCTCAGCAGCAGGTGAACCAGGGCTAAAAACAGAGTCACAGGAAAAACAAAGGAAGGGGAACAGAAATTGGGCAACAGACTCGTGTCAAGACCATCTCTTTGTCCAACCCTTGTTTGGCTTTGTCTTTTTATGCTTGGAGCTCTTCAAGGTGGGGACCCACCTTCTCACATGGGGGTACAGGACACTTACAGATGCTGGTATTTCAGGACAAACACTGGCACTGTGCAGATTCGTTGGAAATGTCCAGATTTCCACTCTGGGCACAGTCATAATGCTGTATAGTGTGTTTACTAAAACACAAACAAGCACGGTTGTCAGTAAGAGCTGCATCCCACGGGCTACTTAGGTGTGCCCTTATGACAGGCCTCCAGGCACAGCACTCAGACCTTCTGGCTCGGTAAGGTTCGGCCTCTGGCACCTCGTGGAAGCTAACACCATATTTTATAGCAGGCTGTGAGACCTCCACCAGGAAGTTTATGTTATCCTTGTACTTGCATTAAAAATAACTCCTGGAGAGGGAAGGGGGAAGACAAGGCTCAATTCAGCTCTTTGGCACAGATCCAGCCTCTGAAAGATGTCCAGCTGAGAGCAATCACATGTTCTGTGCTGAGGTAGGTACAGTTCAGGTTTCTGCCTTCCTTTGCTAGTAGGATTCCAAGAAAAAATGTGAAAACACATTAGTTTGCTCATTAAATTGTTTTGAAAGCCTATAATCTCTGCAGACACAGGTGTGTAAGCTTATGTCAGAGTTATAATAGAGGCAGAAAACAAGGGAAATACAAGAGGCTAAGTTAAACCTCTTGATGATTTAAGAGGAAATTGCATGCAACCTTTCAACTATGCTTTGAGAACAACATTACTTCTTTCCAGTTTCAGTCAGACAGATGCATCACCACCCCCTGTCTAACTATGCTTCTGTTATAGCTAAAACATACATATCATTAGTAAGCAGTGACCCGTCCACCCATTGCCACTTTTCTGGTCCTTTCCTTAGCCTAGCTGTGTAGTAAGGCTCTGGTCATATCAAGTGTTTAATGTGTTCCTGTAACTGAAAATGAAGTATTATTACTTTTCCTGTACCGTTCTGTGTTGGACTTTCCCTCTACTTCCAGCCAGAAAAGTAGTAGAAACCTTCAGCAGTGAATTGAATGGAAAAAGGTGTATATGTTTCTGCCAATATCATTATTACATGGGGAGAGAAAAAAAAGGGCACTCCAAGTCACAACATATTCCAGAGTCTAAGGAAAATGGATTCCAGGGAGCTGAAAAAGTAAGTGCACCTCTAAACAACATTCACAAAGTTGGTGCTAAACATGACCCGTGGTTGATCAGAAGAGCTCCCTCATGAATCACACTCTAAACTTAGAAATATTGATTAATAAGTAGGAGTGGATGTTGTTACTTAAGGCTACTTGAAAAGCTAAAATGAATTATTATTATTGTTATTGCTATTATTATTATTATTATAGAATTATAGAAAATTAGGGCTGGAATGGACCTCAAAGAGGTCATCTAGTCCAACCCCCTGGTCAAAGCAGGACCATCCCCAACTATATCAGCCCAGCCAAGGCGTTGTCTAGCTGGGTCTTAAAAATCTAACCTAAACTTCCCCTGCTGCAACTTGAAACAATTTTGCCTTGTTGAGTTACTTGCCACTGCTTAAAACAGTCCAGCTCCATCCTCTTTTGAGCCACCCTTCAGGTAGGGGAAGGCTGCTATTAAATCCCCCCTCAGTCTTCTCTTCTGAAGACTCAGTAAACCCAGTTCCCTCGATCTCATCTCAGAAGTCATGTGCCCTAGCCCCCTCACCATTTTTGTTGCCTTCTGCTGGACTGTCTCCAATTTGTCCACATCCTTTCTGTAGTGCAGGGCCCAAAACCGGACACAGTACCCCAGATGTGGCCTCACTGGTACTGAATAGAGGGGAAGAATCAGTTCCCTTGATCTGCTGGCAGCACTCCTATTAATGCAGCCCAGTATGCTGGTAGCCTTCATGGCAACAAGGGCACACTCTTGGCTCATATTTAGCCTATTGTCCACTGTAACCCCTAGATCCTTTTCTGCAGAGTTACTGCTTAGCCAGTCTGATCCCAGACTGTATCAGTGCATGGGATATTTCCATCCTATGTCCAGGACTTTGCACTTCTCCTTATTGAACTTCATAAGATATATTTTGCTACAATCCTCCAGTTTGCTGAGATCTCTCTGAATCCTAGCCCAACCCTGCAGCACATCTACTGCTCCCCCCAGCTTGGTGTCATCTGGAAACTTGCTGAGGGTGCACTCTATCCTATCTTCCAGGTCACTGATGAAAATATTGACCAAAACCATCCCAAGACCAGTCCCTGGGGCACTCCATGTCATACAGGCTGCCAGTTAGACATGATTACTAGCCTCTGAGCTGGATGATCAAGCCAAATTTCTGTTTACCTTACAGTCCATTCATGCAACCCATATTTCCTTATCTTGCGTGCAAGAACGTTGTGGGAGATCGTATCAAAAGCCTTTTGAAAGTCAAGGTATACCACATCCACTGGTCTCCCACAGCCACAGAGCCAGTCATCTCATCATAGAATATAATCAGGGTGGCCGGGCATGAATTGCCCTTGGTGAACCCATGCTGACAGCTCCTAATCACCTTTTCCTCCAAATCACAAAACTTTTTCCCATTCTTGGTCTTATGTTCAAGGAGATTTCAACTGAAATCCATTTGCTTCCTCATTTGTATTTTCACTTATAAGCAGTAAGAAGTGCTAGAAAGAGTACAACCTCCTTTAAGGCTAAGTGCAGCTTTGAAGGCCACAGTGGTCTCCATAAAGTGAGAATCATTTAGTTTGAAAATGCAACCAACCAACCAACTCACCCACCCCTACCAGAAGAAAAAATGTAAGCATTGATGTGAGATTGCTCAGACAACTTTTAAAATTGTATTCATGTTTCCTGTGATCTAAATATATTATGCCAAGTGTTACGTGTAATAGTACTCTTAGCTGCAGGACATGAAGAAAATAATTTCCTATTATTCATATACTAGAATTTTGTCAAGTTTAGTTTCAAACAGCTTGAGCAACAAAGACTCAGTATTCCTAGGAAAAATAATTTTACACCATGTTTCACTTGTCATCTCCTTCCATGATACTCTCCAGGAAGGCATCATTTAGAAAAACTTAACATTTTTTCTTGAAATAGACTTCCTATTTAGAGGACTCCACTTGCATATAGAAATGAGACTTTATTAGATCATCATTAAAAGTTAAAAACTGAGTTGCACATTGATGCCCTACTTCCTAGGAATATTACTGAAGGAAAATAATAAATCCATTACATGAAATTTGTGAGAAATGAGGTGTCCTGAATCCTTATGTTCATTAGAAAATAACAACATTGCTGTCCTGCCATCTTCTTGTCTGATCTAATCCAGTCTTCTGGGCAGATTGCACATTTTTCTGTCACAGCTGGAGCGCTGCATTTTCCTAGAAAGCAGAAAACAATCTGCAGTTAGTTCCTCAGACCCACAACTTCAACCAGGAATGTTGTTCTGAGCTGCTTCCAACAATGGCCAAAGTATAAGGGAGACCAGCAGGGACTGGATCTAGCCAACTTCTGTTTGGGCAGTTACGGTCAAGCTGCTAGATCAACTTCGCATATTCAGTTGATTACACCTAGGGTTACATCCAGGTTTTCCCAGACATGTCCTCTTTTTTGGCTCCTCCAATCTCCATCCTGGCAGTTTTTTGAAATCTAAACAAATGTCTGGGATTTTGCTCTGCTCTGCAACTGGGAGCAGGAGAAGGGCGAATGCAGCCAGGAGCATCACGTATGTGTGCACACGCACACATGCCTGGTTTGCACACAGTCAGACATGGTGGTGGGAACAGCCTCGGCAGCTGGATTCAGGTAAATCTATGGGGAGTGGGGGCTGGAGGGCCAGGGCTTGGGGTCTGTGTATGGAGGAGATGGGTGTGTGAGGGGGGACGGGTGTTTGCCCCCACTGGAGGAAGTTGTCTGGTCCCCGGGGTTGCAACAGGGTGGGGGGAGGCACTTGTCCCTCCAGTGGGGGAAGGCGGCACGGGAAGGTGGGGGTGCTTTGAGGGCAGTGGGGAGCTCTGTGGCTAGACCAGCAGTGCTGGAGCAAGTGCCTGTGCTTACAGGGGTGGGGTGGCCAGGAGACACTGAGCGGAGGGGCAGATTCGCTCTTCTTCCCACCAGCCAGTGCTGAGGCCAGATTCGCTCCACCACCACCTGCACAAGTCAAAGCCACTCTGCTCTGGCCCAGTTGGGATAGGGCCAGCTGGGGGCCTGCTTCGGCAGGGCTGGGAAGAGCAGAGGAATGTGGATTGGGAGTGAAGGGCCCCGGTAGGGCTGGGCAGCTGTGGCTTGGGAGTGAGGGGCACCAGGAGTTTGGGTGACTGAGCCGGGAGTGCAGGGCGCTGCCAGTGCCAGAGGGCTGTGGGTCAGCAGTTAGGGGCACCAATAGGGATGGGGGGATGTGGGTTGGGGGTGAGGGGCATCAGCATGGCCCAGGAGTTGTGGGACTATGGTTTGGGAGTATGGGGTACCAGCATGGCCAGGGGGCTGCAGGTCAGGAGTGAGGGGCAGTGGCAGGGATGGTAGAGCTCTGGATTGAGAGGGAAGATCACCAGTATAGCCTGGGAATGACAAGAGACTGTGGGTTGGGAGTGAGGGGCACTGACAAGGCCAGGGGTCTGTGGGTTGGGACTGAGGTATCCCCCCCATTGCGTTTCCTCTTTTTTGGAACTGGAAATATGGTAACCCTAATTACACCAGTAGTAGCCTCTTCTACCCTTAAGAGGCTTGTTATTTTAGATCTGGTGGCATAATTCAGTGCAGACATAGTATAGCTATACTAGTATAAAGCTGGTATAAAACTCAGGAAGTGCCCGGCAGCATTAGAGGGGACATAGACTTTTTGGTTAGCAAATGCAGTGTATGCTGTCCAGATTGCTCACAGAGCAGACTGCAGACAGACTGTACACCTTCTGCCCCTCTCCCCCAACCTAGAACAAGAGCACCCCATGGTTAATTTAGGAATTCATTTTTATGCACTAGCCATGTATCACCTCTCCTAGCCCTCAGTGATGAAGACATCACTTGTAGTTCCTGCACTTAACACAGACTTTCTTGTGGACTCAGCTCATCATACCAGTTTCTCTAGAAATAACACTTTTTCCACCTCTTCAACAGGGGCTGCCTTCTGCCTGTAAGTGATGGGGACAGCACCAATTTGCATATGGTAACACACTAGAAACACTATGGCTTGGGTCTTGCTTCATTATTTCTCGATATTTGTGGTTTGAAGAATTTGAATAGCTATTGGCATCTTCACTGTGGTTCTCTATGGAAAGACAGGTGATTTTAGAACAGCAGCCTGGAAGCAGCCACTTGGTTTTTCCACTATAAGGAGCCAGATTGGGGAAAGGAAAGGTGAGACATTTTCTCATGGGCACTTGCTCCCCCGCAACCAGCCAGTCATCAACCAAGGGGGGTCCCCCACGGCTGATCGCGCGGACTGGGGGGGGTTTCCCCCCGGCTGATTGCGCTGATGCGGAAGTGCCAGTGGCACGCTGCGGGGATCGCTTCTCCACGTACCCCCACTCCTGGGCTGGTGCTTTTATGGGGGGGCACCAATGCTATCGTCTGCACCCTCTCCCCATTGCCTGAGTGGGGAATGATGGCTGTCAGAGGGTGCACGAGCGCTCTCAGGATGTGCACGTGCACCTCCTATGTGTCGCCACTGCATTTTCTCATGTTACTTTTTGTTGGTTCATGGAATTAGAACAGTGATTCTGAACAAGGTGCCTTCAGATCCTTTTTAGACTCCTTTTGAAGGGTGCCCACAATATTAGCACTGTTAGGTGTGTGACTGTGACAAGACAGAACCAGAGATTTCAAATAGTACCCAAGACATCCTGACCTGATGTGGTGCTGTAGTCTTTCTGAGTTCTTTAAAACAGAAGAATGGTTCTGTTTTTTTTTCCCTTTGAGTCAAAATACAAGTGAAAAATAAAAGCTGACATTTTCTGAGGGGTAGCTTAAGTTTAGAAAGGTTGAGAACCACTGGGTGCGTCTACATGGGACGCCACCTACACAGTAGCTTTACAGCACTGTTCAGTAGTGTGCTGCGTAAAACCTGTGCTAATTTGCTACTGTGCAGTAGTGTCACAAAGAAACTGTATGCTGGAGCTAGTGTACAGGAGGACAAGTTACTGAGCCTTGATTTAGTACTTGGTTACTACTAAGTAGAACAAGCAGAAGGCAAACTACATTTCTAGGACAGTGAGCTAAGTCCTTCTTAATTTGTCCAACAGTTAGCCAACATTTCCAACAAACTCATTTTGTTCAGTTAAATGCTCTTTATTCACCAAGGGCGTGCCTACATGAGATGTTTACTGTGCATAAACTTAATAGCGCTGCACAGTAGTATGGTGGTTGACAACCATACTAATAGCATTATGTGCAGTGTTATTAAGCTAATACTCAATATGCGTCAGAAGAAAAGCCATATGCCAGTGCTACTGCGCAGTAACACTAGTTACTGCACATTTAGTTAGTACTTCATTAAGCAAATACTATACTAAATGCTCAGTAACTAAGGTGCATTAATGAACATATGCATGCACCCCCATTCACACATCCTTAAAACTAGTCCCTGAGTTGTGGTAGCAAACTTTTGGATTTTGACTAATTCAGTCTCTCTTTCCTTCTTGTAAAAACAGGCTTGTGCAGCAGGCTGTGCTAGATGTCTGTTACCCCTTGACAGCCTAGAGTTCAGGCCAGTGCACAGTGCACCTCTGCATGGCTAGAGGGAATTTTTGAGTCCATCTTAATGTTGTATTTTTTTTGCTTGTAACTTCACACCTTGCCATTATCAGTTTCAATGCTGGACAATTCTTGTAAGGCAGATCTATCTGTTCTCTTTGAAGATTTTTGCGTCCTTATCAGTAACATGACTAAGGAGGGGTGAGTGGGATACCAGCCCTGGGCTCCGACTTAAGGAGAGGCACAAAAATAGCAGCTGCTCTCTGCTTTCCCAGTCACTGCTGACAGCCCAGGTGCAGCCTCTGCTCTTTGTGCTGTTGCCACCCAGGGCACAAAGCTACCTAGTTCCACCTCTGATGAAGATCAATAGTTGAAAATGGCAAATTGGTAAAAAAAGGATCTTTGTGCAATTCTAGTTCAAGACTGAAGTTTATTTTGCACTTACCAGGTCTGATTTAGTGTTTATGGGCATTTGTACATGACATAGCATTTGCTCCTTGTTCATTTACTGCACCTGAAAAATTTTTAATCCGGCTTGTTGTGGTGTAGGACATTTGTGTTTGCACACCATGAGCTTCAGAGTGAGTTAAGCCTCATGTGTCATCCCCTGCAGATTCCAGCAGAGGGAGGCAAAATACCAATCTGCCCCCAGTAATGTCTTTCCTAATGAATTACAGCAGGAGACTCGTGTAAACTGGCCTCTAGAGAAGCACCAAAGGATGAACAGAAGTTGAAACTTTCATTCCAAACTCTGGTCACATTGGAAAAATAGTATCTCCCTTTGCATCCCATCCAACCTTCTGGGCAGTTGTTGCGCCCCTGTGGTTAGGTATGTTTGTACCCTAGGAAAGCAGAAAACAATGAATTACTGAAGGGTGTCTGTGATGTCCCTTGGTGGCCACATGGCTCCTGTTATGCTCTAGCTCTAGGCCAGGGGTGGGCAAATATTTGGTCGCACTAGCCACATAGGGAGTTTTGGGGAGGCACTGCAGCCCTGGAACAGGCTCTGGGCAAACACAGCAAGAAGGGCCTGGCATCGGTGAGGTGGAGGCACTCACACCCGCCACTAGGTCCTGCTTTTCCCTGGCACCCAGCAGCCATTTCTGCCCAGCCCCAGATTGAGCGCGCAGCACCAGCCCTGGCCTGCCCTGCAGCAGCACTGGCCTGGCCTACCCTGCAGCAGCACTGGCACTGGCCAGGCAGAAGCTGCTCCTGGGGAGGCAGAGGTGACCTTGCCTGCTGCTAGGTCCCATTTTTATCCTGTGCACAGAAGCAGCTTCTGCCTAACTGCTGCCACTGTTCATTGTGGCCAGGGCAGGTGGGTCTGAAACAAGTGCTGCAGGAGCCCCGAGCTCCCGAGTGGTGCAGGCTGGGGCCAGGGCCAGGGCCGGGGCCAGGGCCAGGGCTGTGCACTCAGCTCGTGGCTTGGACTCTGCCTGTGAGGGTCCTGGCCAGTCTCCATGGGGCTGAGGCCGGCAGAAACCAGAAGGAGGCACCGCCACCAGGGCTGCCAGGAAATGCAGTCTGACCACAGAGTTGCCCCAGCCCCGCTGCGAGCCCAGGGGTTGGCAGGACACACCACAGAGCAGATGGCACCAGGGCCAGGTGGGACTGAGGGACCCACTGTGGATCAGACAAAGTCCCTCTGTGAGCTGCAGGCCCTCTTTTGCCCATCTCTGCTCTAGGTTCTCCTCTCCTTTTTCCCCAGCTGCCACACCTTGATGTTCTTCGTTATCTTTGGAAAGGGAGCCTAGACTGCCCAAGGGTCCTTCAGCGAGCCCTACTCTGTCCTTCTGTCAGCAGATACCTCTCAGACCCTACTGGTCCCCAACCAGCCCTCACACTAGATAGCCCTCCTGGCCTGCACATGCCCTAGGGCACCCAATGCCTTATGGCAGGGGTGGGCAAAATACAACACACAGGCCAGATGAACCCTGCCAAGGGATTTTGTCTGGCCTGTGGCAGATCCCTAGGTCTGCTATGGGTTACAAAGACTGGGGATTTGGTGCAAGGATTTTGTCTCAAGCTGGGATATGCTTCAACAGTTCAACACAGGAATGTATCTGATGGCAATGGAGACCACGGAGGGTGAAGAGGGGGAAGATGACCTTTCTTAATAATGTACGTGTAACCTGGGCGGTACTCCAAGAGGTACCCCCTCTCCACCTGAAGGGATCAGAGCAGGTGCAGAAGCACTGTGGGAGGTGTAGGGACCCTCCTCCCTCTATAGAGCAGAGCCAGACCACCAATGGGGACTTAACCTTATACCTTTTAATGAGAGGCCAGTACTGGGAACATAACCAGTATAAACCAGGGGGTATAGGGGACACTACGCCCCGAGGGGGTGGGATTCAATAAAGGTTAGACACTTACAATCATAGACATATTCATCCAGTTGACAAAAGACAAGAGCTAATAAAATATAAACACAAACAGCAGAACAAACAATGCTGGTTGGTGAAATATAAAAGGCACAAAATACAAAACATCAAATAACAAGGAATATAGGGCCTAGGTACCTGGAGGTTGGGGAAGAGGGAAAACACAATGACCTCTTTCAACTGCAGCAAGAATTTCTCCCTGTGACTTCACTCATCCCAGCTAGGACTTAAACTCAGCTCTCCCACCTGGTAGGCAGAAACTCTACCACACAGCCACTAGTACTGGTACTCTGCCAGCCTGCAAGGGGTCTTGACCTTCCTGGAGCCCCTGCCTCACGTCGAGCTTCTTGGCCTCTTATTGGAGGAGCTGGAAGCAGAGCTGGGAACCTCTCAGGTCGCTGCTCACATCCTTGCTGGAGCTGGGGAGCTTCTCCTGCTGGCCATAGCCTCTCTAGGCAATCCTGGAGCCCAGAGGGGAGCCTCTCCTGCCGGCCACCCGCCGCGCTGCTGAGGGGCCAACTTTTGAATCTCCTTCCTTGTGGTCCCTGGCTGGTCTCCCTTGAGTCAGCTGCACTGCCTCTTTTATCCCCCTCCAGGTGACCCAAGGGGCCAATCAGGGGACATGGAGGGTGAGTCTCTGGGTCCTGATTGGTGAGGAAAGGGAATCCCAAGTCCTCCAGTCATCTTTTACCCTTTCAAAACCCCTGGGCTAAATCACTACCAGCTAGCCCGTCATATGAGTACACACACATTTATTTTAATATTTTAATGTGTAATTTAATATTATATGCAGCAAAACCATAACTACTAAAAAAATATGAAATTTGTATTAGCACCCCCCACTCCCCTCTCTTTGAAATGGGTTGGCTTGTTTTTAAAAACAGTGCCACTTTTGTTTTTCTCATAAGACTTTCATAGACATTTTCATAGACATTAGGGGCTGGAAGGGACCCCCAAAGATCACCAGGTCCAGCCCCCACACCATAGGCGGAAAGTCATCTGGGATCAAGTGACCCCAGCAAGAAATATATCCACCTGTTTTTGAAGGAGTCCAGAGTAGGTGCTTGCACCACCTCTGGGGGGAGTTTGTTCCAGATCCTGAACCAACGCACCATTAAGAACTTTTTTCTTATATCCAGTCTAAATTGGCCTTCCTGGAGTTTATGGCCATTAGACCTTGTTATCCTTTGTGGACCTGTGGTGAACAGTTGTTCTCCCAGGTCCTAATGTGCCCCTCTCACATAATTGCAGGCTGCCACCAAGTTCCCGGTTGGCTGGCTCAGAGGGTGGGGAATAGGGCAGGGGCATTTCCCTGGTACAGGGCACCAGCAAGGATCTGCCTCAGGCAGGGGCACTGGCTGACTGCAGGCATAGGCAGATTAATGCCCAGGCCAGGTGGGCAGATACCCAGGGCCCTTCAGGAAATGGGGGCCTCCTGGGAGGGAGAGCAGGCAGCACTGTATGCATATGTGCATATTCAAGCTGGCGGCAGGTAGTGGGCCAGCAGAGAGCAGGGAGCTGAGCTGCACAGCCCACTTCCTGCACGGTGGTAAGTTTGTGGAAGGGAAAAGGGAGCTTCGGGCATGGGGGCAAATTGAAGCCCCCACAATGAGGGAGGGGGCTGGGGCGGAGGATGGGGCAGCAGGGGCTGGGTTACACTCCTCTGCACTGAAGGCCATCAGGTTTTGGTTGGCCCATCCTGAGGGTGTGTCCAAGTTGCTCTTTATCCCCAGTCTGTCCTGCAGTGTGACCGCCCTCCCCCATAATTTCGGTATTGTCCTCAAACTTGGCCAGTTCACATCTGACTCCCAAATCCAGATCATTGATTAAGATGTTAAAGAGTACTGGCCCAAATACTGAGCCCTGAGGGACTCCACTGGTCACCCTGCGCCACGTTGATTTGCTCCCTTCAACTAGTACTCTTTGGGTCCGACCCCATAGCCAGTTACCTAGCCATCAGACCGTATGATGATCAAGGCCGCAGTTCCCCAGCTTAACCTTGAGGACATCATGGGAAACTAGGTCAAAGGCCTTCTTGAAGTCCGGGTATATGACGTCCATGTCATCTTCCTTGTCCAGGGCTCATGTTACCTGGTCATAGAAGATGAGGTTGGTCAGGCATGACCTGCCAGTCACAAAGCCATGTTGGCTGGCATTCAGAAGCTTGCCTTCCGTCAGTCTGGTGTTGATGGATACCTTGACAATTTTCTGGAGGATTTTTCCAGGGATGGTGGTAAGACTGATTGGTCTATAGTTCCCTGGGTCATCCCTCTTCCATTTCTTGTAGATAGGGACCACGTTGGCTCTTTTTCAGTCATGCAGGACCTCGCCCAAGCACCACGATTTTTCAAATATCTCTGCCAAGGGGGATGCAATGATTCCTGCCAGCTCCTGCAAGACTCTTGGGTGCGTTCCATCTGGGCCCGTGGACTTGTGAGTATCCAGTTTCTAAAGGTGTTCCCTCACCTGATCCACATCGATTTGAGGCCCGTCGCCCACTCCCGGATTGGTTTGTGCCATTCCTGACAGCGTGATCCTCTTGGGAGGGTGAAAAACCAACTTGGCAATACTGCTGCAGAGTGAGACATGTGAGAGGCTTGCGTATGAGAGGCTCTGGCGTAAGAGGCAGAGGCATGTGTGGTGAGAGTGGGGGAGAGCTGGGGCAGCTGATCCCCTGTGTGTGTGCACCATCTCTGTGTATGGTGAGAGTGGGTGTGAGCCAAGACAGTGAATCCCCTCTCTGGGTATGGTAAGAGGCTCGTGAGGGCCGGGGCAGCCAATATCCCCTCTTTCCATGTGGGTCCTCTCTTTGTATATTGTGGCTAGTTGCAGTGAGAGTGGGTGAGAGACAGGGTGGTTAATCCCCTTGGTGTGGTTGTGGTGCTGTGTGACTGCAGAGAGAGATAATGTGGATTAGTGTGGCTGAGATGCGTTATGGCTGGGACTATAGACAAAAGGCTAATGTTAGGCCAGACCGGAGGGTCAGCCGAGTTCTAGTTTTTCTCCTGTCTAGGTCAGCGAGGGCTGTTGTGCTGCTGACAGCCTGTCCCTGTGAGAGAGGGAGGAGCTGCTCTATGGTGCCTTCACTGGAGCATAGTGGGTTCAGTTTAGGTTTGCTGGATTTGTTAATTATGTTGTCATATGATGTTATATTATTGTTGTGTTATAGTTGTAACTTGTTACTTGTTGTTTCAAATATTTGTTGATTATCCCTCCATCTTTTGTGTCATTTAATGCTAATTAATTAATATAGCACTGAGCGGGGACAGGCTGCAGGCCAGTACTCAGTGAGGATAACTCCCCACCTCCTTTGATTTTGCTGTGAGCTAGCTAATTAAAAGTTCATTAGAATAGCATGGCAACACCAGATGAGGCTCAAAACCTCTGGCCCAGCTCAGCAACCCTTAATGCCATCAGGGAAGGAACTAGCTGGGGTACAAGGCCTCCTGAGCCTTGTGACCACAGCTGTGGTCCATAGGGTGAGGGGTGGGGGGTGCCGGATCTGCTAGAGCTCTCCCAAGGCCCTCTGTGCACCTGGGCATGGGATTAGCAGAGCTCTCCTGGCAGCAGTGATGCCGCTGGCTCTTGCCTGGCCTGCTAGGGCTGCCTCTTGGTGATGGGGTGGGTGGGAGCTCTGGTGCTGGGTCAGCACAGGCCTGGAAGGGATTTGCAGGTTGCTACGAGTGCAGGGAGCGGCTATAGGGCTCCAAGCAGGGAAGGGTTTCTAAGGGGGCTTTTTATAATCATCTCTTCTCTTCCTCCAGCTGCCCCAGCTGCAGGCGTATTGGGGATCTGAGGTGCAGCTGGCTCCGCAGCCTCCTCCCAGCAGTCCTAGGCCAAACCAAAGAGCAGTCTGTGTGCAGGCCCCTCTCCTAGTGCATGCACGGTGCTACCAGGAAGAGGGCAAAGATGTGGGGACAGGTGATGCCCAGGAGTAGGAGCCACGTGAGTGGGTGATGCACCAGCAGAACCGTGCCCTGTGCTAGGGACAGGGCAAAGATGACCTACTGGCTGTAGAGTGAGCAGGGGCTGTTGGACCCTCCCTGCCCCAGCCTGCTCCCTGACCTGGCATGGCCTCACCAGCCACAGCCTCGACCTGCAGCCCTGAGTGTGGGCACAGAGCCCTGCCATGTACAAACATCAGTCCTGGCCCTGTTCAGCAATCCAGTCCCTGCCCAGCCTTCCCTGTGCCCTGCCCTGGATGAGCAGCCTGAAATCCTCTCCCAAAAGGGTCCCATTTCTCCAGGCACCCTGAGAGGCCAGGCTGGGACTCATCTGGCTCCTGCCTCTGAGCATCTCCTAGCATCTCCACTGGTATCTGTCTGATAGAGAAGGGGAAACTGAGGCATAGACTGTGCAGGGTTTTTCCCATGGGTCTCTGATGTGTGAACCAGTATTAACAACCCCACAACACCAAAAATCATGAGACAAACTC
>NW_005843228.1:249682-256059 GCF_000455745.1 Alligator sinensis
GCCAAGAAGCATGAAGGACTCAGACCCTCTGTGCCCAAGGCAAGGGACTGATGCTGCAGTGATTGTCTTATATCAACTGGTCCATCCTAGAGCCTGTCATGAAAGCCTACAGGCCCAGCAGAGGACCAGGGCAAGTGACCTGGCAGCACCGTGGTGGCACCGTGGAGGTCCTGCTGGCCTCTCTCCTCCCAGGCCTGGAGCACACCCCCGGCCAGCACCAAGCAGGAGACATGGGGTGGAAGAGCTGTGAGTTCAGCTCCAAGCCACCTGCGATGCAGCCAAGGGAGAAGAGAAGGAAAATACTGAAAACAGCTGCAGTTCCCCGTCCAGCACATGACACCAGGCCTGGGAGGAATGGATGAGAAGAACGAATGCCAGCTCGTCACTGCCATAAGTAATGGCCCCAGGTCCTGGCACTTGTCAGGCTCGGCCCCAAGGCCCCATCCCCTGCCCTCCATGAGCGGTGCCACATCCACTCTGCCCACAGTGGGAGCCACACTGTCCTCTCATCCCATTTCAGGTTCACATTGAATCTGCGGTGCGGGAACAGCGACATCGCCTTCCACTTCCACCTGCGCTTTGGTGAGAACCGCCCCATGGTCGTGTGCAACACGGAGCAGGATGGGAGCTGCTGGGAAGAGGAGGAGCGGGCCGACACGATGTCCTCCCAGCCGGGCGCCTGCCTCATGATGATAGCGAGTGTCCAGGGTCAGTGCTACAGGACCCAGGGGGCCGCCTGCTTGTCCCTTCCTGGACAGGGAAGGCCCTGCCAGGCCATTTCCCACCACAGCCCTGACGAGCTGTCAGTCTTTCTTCTCATTGACAAGGCCCTGGTTCGCCAGAAACCTTTTTCCCTTTGGCCCGAGCCAACTGCCCATCTGTGCTCACACCCTGACCCCTGCTCTTCCGGGACATCCCCTCACCCCCCTCCGTCCCCTAACAAATGCAGCCCTGCTCAGCCAGGCTCATCCCACCACACCCTTCACCGACTGCCCATCGGTCTTTCAATCGACACAGCCCTGCTGGGCAGACCCTGCCCCAACACGGCCCTGACCACCTGCCGTCTGTCCTGCCTGTCCCCTCAACCCAGTGCCCACCAGGCCGCAGACGAGGGGCTTGGGAGTCAGAGAATTGTCGTTGATCCTCTGGATTGTGGTGCACGTGCAAGAGGTCTACGCAACTGCCACACCAAGCCCTTCGGCACATACACCAGTGCAAGAGGATGAAGGAGTAGAGGCTGCCTTAGACCCACCACCCATGCCAGGGAGTGGCTTGCAGGCTGCTGGGCGGAAGGGTCCCAAGGCAGCTTCTGCTGAGCAGCTCTTCTCCTCCAGCTACTCCAGCTGCAGATACCTGCAGGATCTGGGGCACAGCTGGCCCCACAGCCTCCTCCAAACAAACCTAGGCCAACCAACAGCCTGGTCTGGGTGCAGGCCTCCCTGCCAGTGCACCCACCATGCCATCAGGAAGAGGGTGCAGACATGGGGGCAGTTTACATGCCCCATGGGCAAGAGCCAAGTGAGGGGCTGTGAGGTGGTGGCAGAGCTGTGTCCGGCTCCTGGGGCAGGGCAGTGACAAATTGCTGGGCCCTCCCTGCCACCACCTGCTGCCTGACCTGGCACTTCCCTCCCCTCCTCCCCCCGCCAGAGCCTTGGCCTGCAGTCCTGGGAGGAGACAGTGCCCTACACCCTGCCATGTGCGAACAACTGCCCTGGCCATGAGGACCAACCCAGTCCCTGCCCACCCTTCCCTATGCCTTGCCCTGGCTGAGCAGTCTGAAATCCTCTCCCCAAAAGGCCCCACATCCCCAGATGTCCTGAGAGGCCAGGCTGATATGCCTCTGGCTCCTGCTTCTGAGCATCTCCTAGCACCAGGACCTCTGGTATCCGTCTGATAGAGAAGAGGAAACTGAAGCATGACTTACTGACGGCTTTGCCCACAGGCCCCAGGTTCGTGCATATGTCTATGCTTGGGGGGTGGTATCATGGGCATGCCTGTGTGCCCTCAGGAGGCATCTAGAGGTGCAAAGGTGTCCATGAGGTAGGATGTGTGTGTCTAGTGGGGTCAAGTGTGTACATATACATGTGAGCTCATGCTAGGAGGGTTCAGCCAGGACTGATCTTGCCCTGAGCAGGTGCTGGGCTAGACAAGCCCTCCTGAGGGCCCTGCTATCCTGGGTTGCTGGGACTCTCTTATGTGCTTGGGATCCCGCCCCAGCCTGCTGCAGACCCTAAAGCTCCGTGTCCACAGCAACTTGTGCCCATGCAAGCCTTCAGCCAGTGTCTGCCCATGGAGAGGAGGAAAAGGACCGAATTTGTGTTAATGGTTTGGGACAGAATCAGATCATGTTTGGTCACCTGAGGACAGTGAGAGGCCTTTTTTAGTTGGTGGTGGGGACAGGAAGGATGAGATCCAAGGTCCTTGACTAACTGCTATGTTCAGGGCATGACACAAGCTACTTTGTGATGTTGCTCCCATATCACTCCCATGCCATGGGGACCAGGAATGGGCAGGGAATAAAAGCTCACCGCCGGTGCTTTCTGGTCAGTCTCAGCACAACCCAAGAGACTCAGCTAAGGTGTAGGAGAGGTTTTGTTAGTTGGAGAGAGTTAGAGTTAGGAGATTAGATTAGATAGATTAGAGACAGTGGATAGAGAGTAGTTAGTGGCGAGTTGTAGAGAGGGATTATAGATACTAGAGTAGATAGTAGATAGAGCAGATAGAAGTAGAAGATAAACAGATAGATAGAAACAGTAGAGTAGAGTAGATAGAATAAGGAATAGAGCACAGAGTGATGATAGGTAGGGAAGACCGAGCTCTGTGCTCGCAGCAGAGCAGCAGGGTGAGTGATCGAAGAGACAAGTCCCAGACCGGGGTGAAAAGGGAAGTGCCGTCCTGATGCTGGAGCCAGTGCCTACTGCTTCCTGGGACAGAGCTCAGGTCCCCGGGACCGCATGGTCCCAGCACTTGCCTGCTTATTCCCATCTCACTCCCTGCATTTCAGACCATCTGCTCTGGCCTGTGTGACAGGGAGAGACAGCAGAGAGACTGTCCGGTGCAGGAAGGATCTGGCAACACCCTGGGGTTTTGCAATAATGTGTGAAGCTGGCATGGTAGTAGCAAAGGATTTGTGGTGCTGCAGCTTCCTGCTGGCATGGGGCTACCATGTGCTTCTCCTGCTGGCTGGGGGTGCTCTGTCCGCACTCCCTGCACTCTTAGCTCTTCGGCCCAAGCCATCTGGCTCAGATAAGCGGCCCTTGATGCCATTAGGGCAGGAATTAGGCGGGGCATGAGGACTCCTGAGCTCTGTGACAGCAGCTCTGGTTCGTGGTTGGGGCTTGACCTGTCAGAGTCCTCCCCGGGGCCCTCTGCATACCCAGGCATGGACTGAGCAGAGCTCTCCTGGTAGCAGTGTTGCTGTTGTCTTCTGCCAGGTCTCCTGGGGCTGCCTCTTGGTGATGGGGAGGGTGGGAGCTCCGGGACATGGGTCAGTGCAGGCTTAGAAGGGCCCCAAAGGTTCCCTGTGGGTGCAGGAAGTGGCTTGCAGGCTCCTGGGGGGAAGGGGTACCAGGGGAGCTTCTGCTGAGAAGCTCTTCTCCTCCAGCTACCCTAGATCCAGATACCTGCAGGATCTGGGGCACAGCTGGCCCCGCAGCCTCAGGCTGCAGTCCTGGGAGGGGACGGCACCTTGCGCCCTGCCATAAAGACATGCCTGCCCTGACCAATCCAGTCCCTGCCCAGCCTTCCCTGTGCCCTGCCCTGGCAGAGCCGTCTGAAATCCTCACCCCAAAGAGCCCACATCCCCAGGTGTCCTGAGAAGCCAGGCTAGGAATCCTCTGGCTCCTGCTTCTGAGCATCTCCTAGCACTAGGACATCTGGTATCTATCTGATAGAGAAGGGGAAACTGAGGCACGGATTATGAAGAGCTTTGCGCCAGTCCCCGGATCCATATGTGTGTGCTTGGGGGTGGTAGCATGGGCATGCCCGTGTGCCCTTGGGAGGCATCTAGATGTGCAGAGGTGTCCTTCACGTTAAATGTGTGTGTCTAGTGTAGTGGAGAGTGTGCAGAGACATGTGAGCTCATGGTGGCGACTGGCCTATGTGTGTGCATGCCCAGGCTGGCTGTGCAGGGAGTGGTAGGTCCCCCGAGCGGCAGTGCCCCAGGGCAGAGGTGGGCCGTATCCAGGGGCTGGGGTACCAGGTGGAGCCCCCACCAGGCTCCCTCCCTTATGGGGCCCACAGATGGGAGGGGCTTAGACCCTCAGTGTCCAGGGAAGAGCCCTGCTGGCACAGTGACTGTCCCCTCTCCTTCTCTGCTAGGGCCTGGACAGAAGCGCTCAGAGCAGGGTTCAGGTGGAGGCTCCAGGGAGGAGAGCTGTGGCCCAGAGGAACCCAGAGCCCTGCACACCCCGGCAGGGCCTGGGAAGACCAATAAATTGGCCACATCCTGGCCTGAAGTCCTTTGCGCCCCAAGTAATACTTGCTGCCCCGGCCCCTGACAGCCTTCTGGTGGCATGTGCCCCCATGTCCTGGTGCAGTGCGTGTGGTGTGCATGTGTGTGTGGGAATATTACTTCATTATTTCTTTGCTGTAATCAGGATGGGAACTAATGGGGGAGGCGAGGTTAGTTCACAAACCTCCTTCTTGCACCTGGAAATCAGATTTGTACATACTTTTTTGCTATCTTCAAGGCCGCGGTGAGCGAAGCAGTTGCAGAGGAGTTACAAAGAACAAACACTTTCTCTTACCTGTTCTACTATACAGAGCCAGCAATTCTCCACAAAGCGGTTATGTCATCTTATAACTAAAATAATCAAAGTTTAAGGCATATATTTTTTCTGATTCCACAACCTGCACACATTGCTCGCCAACAGATTTCCTCAAAAAGGAGACAGCTTTGGACTAGCTCCAACAAACCGGGGAGGCACCATGAACATTACTTCTTTCTATATTTATACACCTTGGTTTGTGCTCATTAACATTTACCCCACCTTTGGTCCTCCTTTGTTCCACCCTTATTCCCTCTTATCTTAAGCTTCGCCTCTGTTTACTGTTTACTTCATTAGCATGGGATTGCCTATGTCTTTCACTTATTTGCATGTCTTTTTGCTACGAGCACGTGCCTAAAACCCTGGCCCCTGCTTCTTTCAGTCACTTGCAGTTTCTTGCTGATTTCTTCACCATCTCCAAGGTCTTGTTTCTGCTTTACCTCCTAATGATAGCCAGTGGTCTGCATCCTGTTCTTCTTACACAATGGGCTATATATCTTACAACACTACTACATTGTTAGGAAAATGCTTGCCTAAGTGATTGCAATGTTACTTTTAATATACTATTCTGCTTTCTGGTTAGCAGCATTGCTAGGCCACAGGTTATAGCCTTTTATTCAGCTGCAAATCCAATGTTCCCCAAGATCCAAATCCTGTCACCCTAACAGCTTATCCCAGAAGCCAATATGCAATATGCCAGTCAGTGAAAATGCAAATTGTGGCACACAATGGGTGAGAAAGAGGTTGGGGTGGAGGGAGGGGAACGCTGACCTGTAGCTGGAGTCTTTGGGTAGAAGCACTATCTTTTATTAGACCAACTAAATCGTTCCAAAAAGTTGTTATTTGCAAGCTTCTGGACACACAATTTTTTTCATGGAAAAAAATATTGTCAAGCAAGAGTCTACATGATCACTAAACTAAAACATCATTCCTTTCATGTTGTTATACATTTATGGTGATCCCATGCATCTGAGTAATTTTTCTAAGGCAGTAGTTTTATTCAATTTTGTGTCTAGCCCAATTAAGTAGTTAATTTCAACATTGTATGTTGTACTTTATTTATTAATGCACCGTGCAAACATTTAACAGGTCTATTTATTAATGCTTTATGATACTTTCATGTTTATAATGGGGTGTGGGGGGCCTCCAATTTTCTGTTTTCTCAGGGCCAATGAATCTTAATCTGCCTGTGACTTCAGGGCAACGAAAGGGCTGTCAGGGGGGCGTGGCGGGGGGGGGCATGGTGCGTGGCTGCAGGGTGCCATGCGGGGAACTGGTGCGGGGGTGCAGGAGCACCTGCCAGCTGCAGCACACAGCCTTGGCACACCCCCTGCACCACTCTCTGGGCAGCACCCTGCAGCTGCAAGCCACGTCCCCTCATGCCTGTGTGGCACATCCCCCTACACACAATGTTCCTCTCCATGCCACACCCTGGGGCCACTCCCCGCGCCACACAGGTGCAGCCTGCGGGCACTCCCTGCACCATGGCCACTCCCCATGCCATGCCCGTGGTTGCGTAGCAAGGCCCCCCACGCCACATCCCAGGGCTGCTGCCCATGTCACACAGCCACAGCCCGCATGCATTCCCCACACCTCTGTGCCCTGCCC
>NW_005843228.1:256225-258847 GCF_000455745.1 Alligator sinensis
CCCACCCCATGCCCTGTGGTCACGTGCCACCCCTCCCACCCCCTGCGCACCCTGCACCACACCTCAGGATCACTCCCCATTCCACATGGACACAGCTAGCGGGTGCTCCCCCTGCCATGGCCACTGCCCACACCATGGCACATGTCACCTCCCTACCATGCACCCAGTGCCACTCCCCACTCCATGCAGCTGGCGAGCGCTCCCCGTGCTGTGGCCACTCCCTTCATCATAACCTGTGGCTGCATGCCACGCCTCTCCCGTGCAGCTGCATGCCATGCCCCCCTTGCATGCGGAGCAGGTGGGTGGGGGGGTGCAGTGGGACTGGACTCAGAGTGGCAGGGGGAGCAGGACATGAATCAAAATGGCATTGGGGGCAGGGGGAGCAGGGCAGGACCTGAAGTGGCAGCAGGGGTGGGGACTGGGGCAGGTCATGGAGCAGCAGCAGGAGTGGGGGGGCAGGACCTGGAGCAGCAGGGGGAGGGTGCGGGACTGGATGCAGGTCCCCATCCCCATCCCCCCACCTCCCCCCATGCTGGGCAAAAATATTTAGAAGACTCTTTAGCCCTGTAGTCATTCGAATGAGATGTACATTTCTTTCAGATTCATAACGCAAATTCTAGCCTTCTTCAGCATCCTGGCAGCATATCCATTGCTTCACTGAAAGTTACCAGGAGTAGCCAACAGACAGCAGAATTGGGCATTTAACTAGTCAAGTGTTGGTAGAAAATTGCAAATAGGACCAAATAATACACAGGAAAAGTGCAAGTTTTCATTAAGAAATCTTTTGAAAAACTATAAATAAAATCATCTTTCTATCAAGAAAACTTCAAAAATTGTAGGGTTTTATTTTTTTGTAAAGTTGCTGTAATTTTTGGCTGGTGAAAAAATATGCAGTCAGTTGATCAGCTTGCCAACCTTGAGCAGAATTGCAGAAAAAGTATAGCTTTATTAGGGGAACATAAAAAAAATATTCAAACAAGCGGAGGGCTGGTAACACCTGTGGAATGAAGAATTTAGAAGGAATCAAGTAAATTGTAATTGTCCATGGATCCTGGTCTTCTCTGTTTAAAAATTCCAAAATCTGTGATGAAACCCCAAATTCTTTATTTTTAATCAGAGAATTTGGGATTTTTAAACCCCAAATCCACATTTTTCCACAATTAAAATGAATCACCGCCATATACACATATGTGTTGAACACAATGTTTTATTGATATATTTATCATTTTAAAACAATTTGGAACCCGAGTAGTGCCTCAAGAATTATAATCACATAGATTATAAACTAAAAATTTGGGGGGTTGATTTTGGGTTTTTTATCATGGAAAAAATCAGAGGTCCCTCTGCCCACTTCGCTCACCAGAATGCGGGTCCAGCTGCAGTTGTGTGTCGCCTCCCCCTCCCCCGCAACACATACACTGTTTTGTGGCTCTGAGCAGCCCTGATATGCTGGTGTCCTGCCCCTGCCCATGCCATTGCCCCTGACTACCAACCAGCTATCAGGCTGCAAGGGAAACTCTGCCAGCCTGCAAGTGGAAACCCATGGTTTCCCAGATTTTTCTCCATTAAAGGAGAAAATCCATGTTTCTTCATAGCAAACAAAAAACCCAGATCGCTGATAATGATCTATGAAGTCAAGTGATTCCTTCACTGCTGCCTGAATAGAAATGCTGTTGCTACTGCTAGGCTGCTAATCTTTGGGTGGACAAGGAACAAAAGTGGGATGCAACTTCCCTCCACTGCTCCTCCCCCCACCTCCATAGATCTGCCCCTGAGTATGTTGCCCTGTGTGGTCAGGCCAACTCCCAGGATCTCAATATTTTCACTGTTAGACAGGAAGGTGTGATACAATTGCACATATACAAACACACAAATCAATTAGGTGCATACACACACAAACAACTCAGGCACATACACATCCAAACCAGCCTAGGCACATGCCTACCTATCACCAATTCAAGCACATACACTATACACCCCAAAAGTTAGACAAAAATCTATTCTCCATACCTACACACTCAGTACACATGCACAGATTACTAATTCATATATCATGCACACAATGACATATATATATATACCCACACACACGCATCAGGTCACACACATACAACCTACCTACACATACAAAGGTAAGTCCCTAACTGGATGGTACAGTATGTATGTGTGCGCTTGGGATACATGGGGGAAGGTTAAGGTGAGAGAGAGTTAAAGTGTAAGGAGTGAAATTTGCCAGAACCAGGAATAGAACCGGCAAACTAGAGAGAAGCTGGCTGAGGAACTCAGGCTTGGGGTTACTTAAGATGAAGTGGTCCCAGGGTTACTCAAGGTCACTGGTGCAAGGGAAAAAGCCCGGTGGCAAGAAGGAGACAGCCAGGAAGCAGAGAGAGGCAGAAACCTGGAAGCTTGGGGCTGGAAACTGAGGCAGACAGCTGACATATCGGGGTGGGGGGACGGCAGATAAGTGGTGGCAAGGAGAAGACAGTCAGGAAAGAAACTAAGGCAGAAACCAGGGAGTTCAGGGGAAAGGCAGTGGGGACAAGGCAATAACAGTGGCAGAGATCAGGAGAAAAGGTGGTGGAGACAAAGCAAAAGTAGTGGCAGACATCCGGGGAAAAGGCA
>NW_005843229.1:0-240 GCF_000455745.1 Alligator sinensis
GGGACCCATTTAAGCGCGACACCAGGGGTATTTCCCAAAAAAGTGTGTAGGAACTGACAAAACGGGGCCTTGTTTCCGGGGGGACCCATTTAAGCACGACACCAGGGGTAGGAACCAAAGAACGGGGGTAGGAACCCAAAAAACAGGGCCTAATTTCCGGGGGGACCCATTTAAGCGTGACATGGGGGGTAGGAACCAAAAATCGGGAGTAGGAACCAAAAAAACGGGGCCTCGTTTCCG
>NW_005843229.1:431-24497 GCF_000455745.1 Alligator sinensis
CCTCGTTTCCGGGGGGATCCATTTAAGCGCGACACTGGGGGTAGGAACCAAAAAACGGGGGTAGGAACCCAAAAAACAGGCCCTCGTTTCCGGGGGGACCCATTTAAGCGCGACACCGGGGGTAGGAACCAAAAAACTGGGGTAGGAACCAATAAAACGGGGCCTCGTTTCCGGGGGGACCCATTTAAGCGCGACTCCGGGGGTAAGACCCAAAAAACGGGGGTAGGAAACAAAAAAACGGGGCCTCGTTTCCGGGGGGACCCATTTAAGTGCGACACCTGGGGTAGGAACCAAAAAACGGGGGTAGGAAACAAAAAAACGGGGCCTCGTTTCCGGGGGGACCCATTTATGTGCGACACCGGGGGTAGGAACCAAAAAACGGTAGTAGGAACGAAAAACTAAAAACCAAAAAGATTCGGGTCTGGCGGGCCCGAGAACCCAGAAACCGAACTCCAGGGGCCCGGATCTGGGTACAGGAGGCAGAGACCCCAAAAACCCGACTCCGGGAACCCGGATCTGAGTCCGGCTGGCCAGACAACCAGAATGGGGACTCCGGGGACCCGGCTGCCGGAAAACCAGGAAACCAGTCTCGGGGGGCCCGGATGCGGGTCCGACGGCCCCAAGAACCTTTAAACCAACTCTGGGGGCCCAGATCTGAGTCGGGCAGGTGGAAAAACCCAGTAACCAGACTCCGGGTACCCGGATCTGGGTCCTGCGGGCCGGAAAACCTGGAAACCGGACTCCGGGGGCCCAGATATGGGTCCAGCGAGCCGGACAACCCAGAAACCGGACTCCAGGGGCCCAGATCCGGGACTGGCGGGCCAGAAAACCAGGAAACCAGACTTGGGGGGCCCAGATCCGGGTCTGGTGGGCCGGAAAAAC
This sequence comes from Alligator sinensis, assembly GCF_000455745.1. Taxonomy (NCBI): domain Eukaryota; kingdom Metazoa; phylum Chordata; order Crocodylia; family Alligatoridae; genus Alligator; species Alligator sinensis. Next base: position 1,314 of record NW_005843229.1, read on the forward strand.
CGGAAAACGGATACCGGGGGCCCGTATCTGGGTCCGGAGAGCCCCAAAACCCGGAAAACTGACTCCAGGGACCCAGATCCAGAGAGCCCGAAAACCCAGAAAACGGACTCCAGGGGCCCAGATCCAGGCCCGGAGTGCCTGAAATCCCAGAAAACGGACTCCGTGGACCTGGATCTGGGTCCAGCTTGCCAGAAAACCTGGGCACCGGACTCTGGGGGCCCGGATCCATGTCCGGCGGGCCGGAAATCCCGGGAACCAAACTCTGGGGGCCTGGATCTGGGACCAGAGAGCCCAGAAACCTGGAAAACGGACTCCGGGGGCCCCGATCCGGGTCCGGCAGGCCAAAAAACCCAGAAACTGGACAATGGGGGCCACGGTCCATGAATTGGAAAACCCAGAAACCGGACACCGGGGACCCAAATCCGGGTCTGGTGGGTTGGAAAACACGGAAAACGGACTCCAGGGGCCTGGATCCGGGTCTGGCGCACCAGAAAACCCAGAAACCAGACTCCAGGAGCCCAGATCTGGGTCCAGCGGGCTGGAAAACCAGGAAACCGGACTCTGGGGGCCCAGATCTGGGTCTGGCAGGCTGAAATCCCGGAAACGGCACTCCAGTGCCCAAGATCCGGGTCCAGTGGGCTGGAAAACGCAGAAACCAGACTCCGGGGCCCGGATCTGGGTCCGGCAGGCAGGAAATCCCGGAAAACGGACACCGGATCCCAGATCAGGGTCTGGCGTGCCAGAAAACCCAATAACGGACTCTGGGGGTCAGGATCCGGACAGCCTGAAACCCCGAAAAACAGAATCTGGGTGCCTGTATCCCGGTCCGGAGAGCCGGAAAACCTGGAAAACAGACTCCGGGGGCCTGGATTTGGATCCAGACAGCCCTGAAACCCATAAAACGGTCTCCGGGCTCCCCAAATCGGACCCAGAAAGCCCCAAAACCCAGAAAACGGACTCTGGGGGCCCAGACCCGGGTCCAGAGAGCCCGGAAACCCAGTAAACGGACCCCGGGGGCCTGGTTTCTGGTCCGGAGAGGCCGAAATCCCAGAAAACGGACTCCGGGGGCCCGGATCCGGGTCCGGCGGGCCGGACAACACGGAAACCAGACTCTGGGGGCCTGGATCTGGGTCCAGGTTGCTGGAAAACCCGGGAATCAGACTCTGAGGGCCCAGATCTGGGTCTGGCGAGCTGGACAACCTGGAAACCGGACTCTGGGGGCCCAGATCCGGGTCCAGCGGGCCGGAAAACCCAGGAACCGAACTCCAGGGGCCCGGATCTGGGACCAGCGGGCCAAAAAACCCAGAAATGGGACTCTGGTGGCCTGGATCTGGGTCTAGTGATACGGAAAACCCAGAAACCGGACTCTAGGGGCCAGGGTCCGCGAGTTGGAAAACCCAGAAACCAGACACCGGGGACCCAGATCCGGGTCCGTTGGGCTGGAAAACATGGAAAACGGACTCCGGTGGCCCGGATCCGGGTCTGATGGGCTGGAAAACCCAGGAACCAGACTCCGGGGGCCCGGATCCGGGTCCAGCGGGCCAGAAAACCCGGAAACGGGACTCCGGGGACCCGGATCCAGGTGTGGCATGCCGGAAAACCTGGATACCAGACTCTAGGGGACTGGATCCGGGTCTAGCAGGCCGGAAAACCCAAAACCGGACCCCGGATCCGGGTCTGGCGTGCCAGAAAACTCAGAAACCGGACTTCGGGGGCCCGGATCCTGGACCGGAGAGCCGGAAAACCTGGAAACCCATCTCCGGGGGCCCGGGGCCAGGTCCGGTGGGCCGGAAAACCTGGAAACTGGACTCCGTGGGCTCGGATCCAGGACCTGAGAGCCGGAAAACCTGGAAACCGGACTCTGGGGGCCTGGATTTGGGTCTGGCGGGCTGGAAAACCTGGAAACTGGACTCCGGGGGCCTGGATCCTGGTCGGACGGGCGAGAAAACCCAGAAACTGGACTCCGGGAAGCCGGATCTGGGTCTGGTGCATTCCAAAACCCAGAAATGGGACTCAGGGGCCCTGGATCCGGGTCCAGTGAGCTGTAAAATCCAGAAACTGATCCATCCCTGTAAATCATTCATGGAAAGAAATCACTTGTTTCTTTCCCCACAGACATCCATTTCACAAACATTGCAAACCTGCCAATAAGCCCAGTTGCTTGGTTAATGCTTGGCTCATCCAGTTGAGCTGCAAGAGGACCCCTAAGCCCCTAATAATGACCTCCTGTTAACCACACTTGGGTTGCAGGTTGCTACCTGCTTTATTATATGAAATAGTCAGGAATAACCTGCTTGGAAAAAAAAAGAGAGAGGGAGGTATGTTTTTATTTAGTTATCTTAACTCATAACTACAGTGAGTTGTTTGGGCTGGCCAGTTTGTGCCTTACACAGTTTTATTGCCCATTCCAAAGCAGCTGAGATTCTGATACAACACCCCCTACCCCCACATTGTATCCCAAAGGACCCAATCTGGGATATTTGTACGCAAGCTGGAAACCATTTTTTAAGGCTAGAAATCAGCAGATTCTAAGACATCAAACCTCTGGGAGCTGTTTTGCCAAGTGCTCCATGACAAAATCCTGTTGGCTTAAAAAAAAGTCTCCATGGCTAAAGTATCAGTTGCTAGGGTCTGCCAAATATTTGCAGACTCTACAATCATTTATGGCAGGCAGAGATGGCCTTAAGGGTAGGTGGCAGAAGAGGGGAGCTCCAGGGGCAAGAGCCAAGGGAGAGTGCCAGGAATGGGGTGCCGGGGGGGATGTGCTCAAATTCAAGTTTGCCCAAGGCACCATTTTCCCTAAGGATGGCTTTGCAAGCATAGATGGCATTTCAACAAGAAGCACAATAGCAGGAGCTAATTTACATTTGGGTGAGATCTTTGAGAGGACAACAAACTGGTTTATTCCTCTGGCCATAAAGAGCTGTCAAATTGGGCAAATCTAAGCAATGCTATCTTTCTATAAAAGATTATTACAATTGTATGGATATATACAGTTGTATGCCTTTGCAAACAGATAGGTAAGAATGCATGATTTCAGATGATGCCTCAACAGCTGCAAGGTGCAGCCCTAACCACATCTACTTGACTTCATAGTTATTCCACATGTGAGGACCACTAATAACAAAAATAGTTGCTATAATTTCCATTTGATGGAAAAATAAATATTCCTAAACCTGAAGCATTTAACTGCTATATTTAAACTAGTGGTGTTCAACCCTCTAGCCCCACTGGAGGGAATGAGTTTCATGTGGCCAATCTGCAGGCCACGTTCTGCAGGCGGGGCTCATCCATGGGCCAGATCCAGCATGGGTTGGTCTGCAGGGTCAGTCTATAGATGCTATCCAGAGCTCTGGCCTAGCCTCACACACCATTCCAGCTCCCAAGAGCTTCCAGATCTGCAGCAATTAATGCTGTCAGTGCTCTTCCCCATCACATTTCCAGACTCATGAGAAGTTCCTTGGGCCCAATGACACAGCCCCACGTGCCAAACTCAGCCTATGGGCTGAGGTTGAACATCAGAAAATAATATGTTCTTTCCTCCTGTTTAGGCAAAACAAATACAAATCCTGTTTACATTCACATTAGACCTAGTTTGGTGACTATCTATGCACTTAACACTGATATAGGAAAGAATTTTATAGAAATCAGTAGTTAACACTGAATTCAGAGGAGGAAAATGTGGTTATGATGAAACAGAATTTGAAAGCTCTTTAATCATGGATACTTATCTTGGCGATTCTTTGTATAGTAGTATGTATAAAGGCTCCAGTAAACATTAGGGTTCCATTTTATTGGGCACTATAGAAATACATTAGATAGTACAGTTCTTTGCCCCAACAGGGAAACAGTCTAAATCTGGGTATGATGACAATAAATAGCTGTATAAATTACCTAGAATTATCTTACTTTCCATTTTTTTCAACAATTTGACACACACAGGACATACATCTTTGTCCATTGAATTCACTAGAGTTGATTTACAGCAGCTAAAAATCTGTTCCAAAATTTTTTTTTAAATCCTTCCAGATTGGAGAGCACAAGGATTGTTCTTTTTCAGTTTGTTTTGCTTGGGGTTCCACATTTTGGTGCCTATGATGGAAGTAAACAGGGGTAGCAGGAAACTATAACTGCAGAAGATCCATGGTTATGTTTTCAGAGCTAGATTCCTAAGCAGAATAGTTTGTGACCAATGATGATGCCTGCTGAGATGGAAGTGCAGATGCTAGTATTAAACTTTATTGCCATTAGAGTGGAGAAGGTGACTGGGATTTGGAGCTGTGATCTCTAATATATATTTCTAGAAGCATGCTTGTTATCTCTAAACTCTAAATGAGTCTATAATGGCTAATTTTATTACCACATTTTATTTTATTACCACAGTATTTTTATACTTACTTGTGTGGTATTGTATGGTATGACTATGACTTCCCATGGCTGATTAGGAAAAGTATAGGGTTTTTTTTTTTGCTCACAAACACTACACACCTACCTCTTAATAGCTCTTTGAAGGGAGCATCATATCAGTTTTCCACACTCAATGCCTTAATGATACTTAACACTCTCAGTGTATAATGTGGCTTGACATCTATTGTTTTACAAATATTAACTTGATCTCATAATAGCCTTGGGAAGTAGATATCACTTTTAATCTTTACAACAAAAATAGAAGTTACATGTCTGAAAATGTTAGTCTTTGATTGCAATGTTTTTCCCCCTACATACGCTTAAAACAAAATCAAACACAAACAAAAAACAACCAACCCAACCCAATCCTTCATTTGCTATTTTCTTGAATAAAACTAAACAAATAAGCAAGCAAACAAAACAAAACAAAAAACCCACCTGAGAACCCTCATAATGTTGCTTGTTCAGTTTTGGCAAACTGAAATTTTATATCAGCTAACAACACATTTTGTCCCTCAGTTCAAGGCATTAAATTCAATACTTTGATTAGAATCCAAGAAATACAAATTTGCTTTGAGAACTGGTCTCTATCCTTTTTTAAATAGAAATATTTCTGTCTATAAAAAGAATATGAAGATGAAATTGCCAGGGTAAATGGCATATTTAGTCCTTATTTTTAATGGTAGAATGAATTTTATTAGATACTTAATTTTGATTAATCTAATGCCATGTATGTTAGTTTAAATGTTTTTTTCTTTTCATTTTTATTTGTTCTTCAACTTGTCCTGGAAGATTTAATACATACTGCAACTATTGTAATTGACTAATGCTGTATTCTTTTTAATTACAGTTATTCCTTAAATACTACTTGGGCAAATGCTGGTATCCCTCTCATATGACTATATACATTCTTAAAATATTTACTTTTTAAACAGTAAGAGTTGTTTCTAGTTAAAAAAAAATTACATATAAATTACATCTCTTGCTTGAAAAATTGCAGAACATACTAGAAAAAAAAAGTAAAAATAAAAAGCAAATTTACAGGTTTACAGTCAAAGTTGGCCTTGCAAAATTGCCATTGATAGTACACTCTCATGTTCTACATTCCAGATCTGAAGTATATGGTTTTCTCACATTCTCTAGGAGAAGGGGAAAAAAACCCAAATAAAACTAAAATATAAACCTGATGCAACTTCCTTTTCATAAGGTGCAGTTCTTTTAGAATTGTATGAACACTATGTATTGAAAATAGGTTTATGTGCGTTCTGATTACATTCATCATCTGCTGTGAAATCAGTCATGTCCCAACATACTTACGTTTTTTGCCTTTAAATGCACTCCTGTGTTCCTCATCAGCATGAATGACAGATCAAAATGCAGAGACAGCTCAGGCTGAAGAATCCTAACCCTTTAGTTTAGGACTACTATTAATATATATAGGTCCAAACCCAGAAACTTTTCAAATATATGCTTCTTGCCAGGTCTCTACTCTGTTCCCCATTTTTCCTCCATTCCTTCCCAAGTGCTACCGTATCTCATTGGCTTCATTGGTATTATATATGTGCAAAGCAAAGCTGAAGTTTTTTTTCACTGTAGGACTCACTCAGATAAATAAACAATAGCCAGAATCTTTAACATGTTAGTATGTGAGAATACTGGGCTGCGTAGCCTCTGACGCATCCATCAGAATCCTTGGTGGATCTTACTCCGTGATGCAGGCCACTTAAGTGCACAATATTCGATTATTTGAATGTTGTATATGAGATAATATAAATAACACAGAAAGGTTGACTTTCAGATATTTCTGCTTTTCATTTTTCTGGGCATATACTTTTTCACCTCCCTGCAGTCTTTAACCCCTTTGAAATTCATATATAGTATATGAACATGTAATTAACAACCATGTCTTATTGTATACACAAAAGGAGGCAAATTAAATCCATGTGATCTATCATAATTGATATTTACTAGTTGTAGTGAGGTTTATTTGGCAAACACTGCTCTCCCAGTTTAAGCTTTATTTTTAATATAATTTCCTAATTTTTAAAAACAGAAATTCCTTCATTTGAACAATATTCTACATGGGTCCTCAGCATCCTTCAGTTAAAGATGAACAGGAGAAGTCTCTGCTACTTGATTTTGGAGTAACTGGTAGCAATAGTATTATATTTACTGCAATATAAGACAGCCCTGAATATAAGACAACCCCCTATAGTTTAGATTCTTGCATGGAAAAATTATAAAATTGTTATTATTTTCCAGGTACAGAATATAATTAATGGACTTATACATTGAATTTGTCCCTCTCCCACTGCTGAATCAGGAAAAATCGATCTGGGGATCAGGTAGACCCCCTTGCCCTCTGTCTCTGCAATTTCTTCCTTTTAAAGCCCCTTTTCCCCCAACTGTCAGACCCTGCACTCCCTGAGCACATTGAAGTGACAGGCAAATCTGAAAACACTGACCCTGAAATAAACATACCTGTAGTGATTTGCATATAATACGCATGCACTTAGTTCATCCAGAATTTTATTTTTTTTAAACTACTGAAAGTTTTAGCACATGTACCCCATAAACACATCTTTTAAGCAGTACTTTTGTACCTGCATATATAGTACAAGCTATGCATGGCATTAGTGCAACGCCAAAAGGCTCATGATTTACTATATAGTTCGTTAGGCTGGGCCCCAGAAGAGTCAACAGCATTCACGCCATGGTGACCCTATAGCTTAGCACTGCTTAGTATGTGTGTATACTCCAGATACACACCACAACAGATCCACATGCTACTTAGCCCCACCCCCTGGTGGCAGAGCTGTACTGCTACCCATCTTGTCCACAGGTGGCAGAGAGAGGAGATTAGATGAACAACTTGCTGGAGTCATTTGACCCCAGTACTTTTTCCTGTCATGGCAGGGGGTCAGACTTGATGATCTGCTCAGGTCCCTTCCGACCCTAACAACTATGAAACTATGGAACTATGGTGGGGACAGCAGATGGCAACGCTTTCCCTCTTGAAAAGCTGCATATATCCTCTGACAGTGCTGTGACAGTAAATACAGGTTGCCACTATAATAAGCCTGCCCAGCCCCTAGCTATGGGTCTACAAGTCCTCAAAGGCAAAGTAGAAGATGTTAGAAGATGTTAGAATCTCAACAGGTGGATGAATGCTGTAGTGGAACAAGCAATCTTATTGTCTTGGCTTTCTTGCCTTTGGATTAAGGTCCTGTTCTATCAAGAACCATGTGGAACCTGATGTGCAGCAGCTTCTCCATAATAAAAATAAATTATTCATGGACATCTTCCATGAAAATGCCTTTTCCAGTACATTTTTCAAGTCCTTTGGTGATCAACTAGTGATGACAGGAGCAGAATTGTGAGGTCTGAAAGCTCTTGGTCATGAACTGGCACGAAGGCAGCAGCTACAAGAAAGTCATCTAGCACTTGGACAAGGCAGGAGTTCAATTCAACAACTGTAACTGTGACTGATCAGTCCTCTTTGAGATCTGCTCTGCTTACCCTACATGGGAAGGGGGCTAGAAAAGTACGCTAAACATAACCAGTCTACTTTCTTCCTGTCTGGGTAAATATGTGCAGTGGGATCACCTTTACTGCTTTCAAAATCAGTGAGGACCCACAATCAATTTTGGGACCTGGAACTTCAGGACCATCATGAACAATCCTAACAGTAACACCTGGAGCACCTCATCACAGTTGTGGCTCAAGAAGTCAGGTTACACAACAACAAGGTCACTGCACTGAATGAGACATGGTGAGCAGGAGATGGGTGGTTCAGTAAACATGGAGCTGGCCGTGCCTTCTTCTGGAAGGATAAATAAGGAGAATGCCAGCTTCATGGAGTTGATTTTGCCATTAAGAATGAACTCTTAAACCAATGTAATGAACTCTTAAACTGGCAGGGAGCCAGTACACCACTGTCATCAGTGCATATGCCCTGACTTTTTGACACCACTGACAAAACCAAAGAGGAATTCTACACCAACCTTGACCAAATCCTTTCTGACATTCCAGACGGAGACATACTTATTATTTTCAGCAATTTCAATACCAGAGTTGGAAGGGACTTGAACCTCTGGAATAGAACCATTGACAAGGAAAGAGTATGAAAGATTAACTTCAGCAGCATCCTCCTCCTGACAAAATGTGCAAAACATGGACTCACCACTGCCAACACCCTGTTCCACCAGAAAAAACAGGCACAACACATCATGGGAACACCTACAGTCTAAGCATTGGCACCTGATTGATATCATTGTTCATGCCTAGAATCGCAAAGATGCCCACATCACCTGAGCTATTCTAGGAGGTAACAATTAGGGATCCTGGTTTTCTCTGATAAAGAAAAAATCCCCAATTTTCAGGGTGTGTGTGTGTGTGTGTGTGTGTGTGTGTGTGTGTAACTTTGATCATGGAAAAATGTGGATTTTAGGTTACTTTTAAGTAAAAAATTGGGGATTTTTTTATCAGAGAAAACCAGGATCCCTGCTGATGATTGCTGGACCAGTCACCATTATATCCAATCTCACTCAAACTGGCTCCTAAATTATGGCTGGAGCAGAAGCAGTGCCAATAGAATATCAATGTTGAAGGACTCAACGACCCAATCAAGCAAGACTTCTTCCACCAGTGCCCCAATGAAAAACTGGTAAATTCCAATTAACAGCAATGGGAGAATGTCAGCAACCAGTGTTATAGATTCAAAGATTCATGGATTCTAGAGTTGGAAGGGACCTCAGTGGGCCATCTAGTCTGAACCCCTGCCCCAGCAGGCAAGAAAAGGGTCACCAAACCTAGGGTCATGTGAACCCAGCCAGGTGCCTGTCCAGTCTCCCCTTGAAGACCCCCAAGGATGGGGCGAGCACCACCTCCCTTGGAAGCCCATTCCAAATCCTGGCAACCCTGACCATGAAGAACTTTTTTCTAATGTCCAATCTAAACCTTCTCTCCAGTTGCTTATGGCCATTGTTCCAGGGGATGCCCTGGTAAACAAAGCGTCATCTACTTCATGTTGCTCTTCCCTTATGAATTTGTACACCGCCACAAGGTCCCCTCTCAGCCTTCTCTTGGAGAGGCTGAAGAGTTTAAGGTGGCCCTTTACTCATAGGGCCTTCCCTGCAGGCATCTAATCAGATGAGTGGCTCTTCTTTGGACCCTCTCCAGGTTGTCCGCATCCCACTGGAACTGCAGCGTCCAGAACTGGACGCAGTGCTCCAGCTACGGCCTGACCAGTGCTGCATAGAGAGGGAGAATCATCTCCCTGGACCTGTTTGTGAAACACCTATGGATGCATGACAAGGTGCGATTGTCTCTGCCAACTACTTCATCACATTGATGACTCGTGTTCATTCTAGATTCAACAATGACTCCAAGATCTCTTTCTGCCTCAGTGGTGCTGAGAAGGTCACCCCGCCCCAGCCCATAGGTATGATGGCAGTTCTTTCTCCCTAGACGCAGCACCTTGTACTTGTCCTTATTGAACTGCATCCTGTTGCTCTCTTCCCACTTCCCCAAACTGTGTAGTTCAGCCTGGATCTGGTTCCTCGTCTCCATGGTGTTAGCTTCACCATATATTTTTTGTATCATCTGCAAATTTGGACAGGGTGCTTCCCACCCCCTCATCCAGATCAGTGATGAAGATGTTGAACAGCATTGGCCCCAGAACTGAGCCCTGGGGAACTCCACTGAACACATCTTTCCAGGTTGACACCGACCCATCCACCACCACTCTCTGAGTGCAACCCTTGAGCCAGTTTGCTACACAGTCTACCATATAATCATCCAAGGCAAATCTCAGTTTATTTATAAGGATGGTATGGGATACCATGTCAAAGGCCTTCCTGAAGTCTGATAGATAACATCTACCTCGACTCCTGCATCTAAACATTTGGTGGCCTTGTCGTAAAAAGAAACTAGGTTAGTCAGGCAGGACCTGCCTGCTATAAACCCATGTTGGTTACCCCTCTGCATCACATTAGCCAGCGGGCTCCCGCAGATGTGTTCCTTGATAATTTTTTCTAGGATTTTCCCAGGGATAGAAGTAAGACTGCTCTATAGTTCACTGGATCCTCCTTCCTCCCCTTCTTAAAGATTAGGGTGACATTGGCCCTCTTCCAATTCTCTGGGACCTGACCCAAGCACCATGAGTGCTCATATATCCTTGCCAGAGGTTCAGCTATGACACTTGCTAATTCCTTCATTACTCATGGGTGGAGTCCATCCAGTCCCGGTGATTTGAACATGTCCAGTCCCTCCAAGTGTCTTTTTACCATATGGGCACTGACCGTTGGTCAGCTGATGTTCCCCTTGTTGGTTTCTGTGATTGATATTGAGGGTTTGTCTAGATTCTTATCTAAGAAGACAGAGGCAAAAAACTCATTGAAGAGCTCTGCCTTGTCCCTGCTATCCATCACTAAGCCCCCCTGCCCATCCTGTAGGGGTCCTATATTACCCTGCACCCTCGTTTTGCTCCCAATGTACCTAAAGAAGGACTTTTTATTGTCTTTAATCCCTGCCACCAGCCTGAGTTCTAGAGCTGCCTTGGGCTTCCTGACTGACTCCCTGCAGGCTCGCGCCAAAGATGTGTACTTCTCCTTGCTAGCTACCTCCGGTTTCTACTTCCTGTATACTTCTTTTTTTGCCCTTAAGGTATCCTGGATGGCCCTGTTTAGCCAAAAGGGCTTCCCTCTTCCTCTGCCATGGGATTGTCTCACTCTGAGTCCAAAGGATGGTGTTGGCAGCTCCCAAGCCAACTCAGATTGCCTTAAAGTCCACTGTCATCAGTGACTGCACAGAGAGACTTGTATTCTCTACCAGGAAACATCAAGACTGGTTTGATGAGAATGACCAGGAGATCCAAGAATTGATGAACTGCAAGCACAAGGCCTTTTGTGCTTGGCACAATGACATCATCTCCAAGCAAAAGCAGTGGAATCACCAACAAACTAAGGCATAGAAGGAACTGCAATATGAAGAACAGATGGTGGGAAGACCAGGTGAAGGAGATTCAGCATCGCACTGACATCCACAATATGCATGATTTTTTCAATGCCACCAAAGCCATCTATGATCCAAGCACCCAGGGACTAAGCCCCTTGAGATGTAAGGATGAAAGAGACCTGATCAGGAAGACCTGATCAAACCATCAACACCCATTGGAAGGAGCATTTTGAAGACCTTCTTAGTTGAGATTCCAAAAGTAACCCAAAATCCATATTGTGTATGTTTGTGTGTAAGTGCTATTTTATTTTGATCATTGAAAAATGTGGATTTGGGGTTATTTTTTTTTATTCTGAAAATTGGTGATTTTTTTTTTATCAGAGAAAACCTGGATCCCTGTTGATGAGAGTATTCATCCTGCAACACCTAGTCAGAGGTGATCTCAGAATCCCTCCAACCCCTGACAAGGTGGAGAAAGCCATCAAGCAAATTAAGAATGAGGCATCTGGAGCTGATGGAAATACACTGACATTTTCAAGCAAGAGGGAGAGAAGCTCACATTACAGCTCCATGCCCTCATCTTAAGGATCTGGGATGATGAGAAAATCCCAGATGATATTAGGGATGATCATAACAATCTTCAAGAAAGGAGATAGGTCTGCCTGTGGAAATTACAAAAGGAATATTTGCTGTCCACCACAGGAAAGATCATTATGAGAACTTTCCTGAACTGTCTTCTTCCACTTGCTAAAGAGCTCCTCCCAAAATCTAGTGCATCTAGGGCCTTTCCTCACTAGAAATGTAGTCAGAGTTGGACTTTGGCTCAGTATGAACATAGTCTTGATTTGCTAGCATGTCAAGCCATTGAAAAGCTGATTGGCAAAACAACCTTTGCCTCCCTGTCAACTCAATGGCATTTCTATATCTCTGTCTTTCTGTAATGCTATATTCCCCATCTCAGTTGATTTCTTCCTCCCAATACAGTTTTAAAAATGATGACTTTTTGAAAGACTTCCCTCCCTGACTCCAAGACAAGGTGGTGGAGAAAGGAGAAGCAAGGAAGAAGGGGCAGGCAAAGTCCCTGCTATGGAGGCAAGAATGAGATACCCTGAGACAGGGGAAAGGAGAATTGACTGTGGTATGGAAGACCATAATTTGGGGAAAGTGTGTGTGGGAAGCGGGGAGGGGAATATATAAATGGAAAGAGTAAAATGGAGAGTATGCAGCAACCTGCCTTGGCAGAAGGGACACACAGAGCTCTAAACATGGAAGTGAAGAGGAGAATGGTGAGGAGGAGTATGGAAGACTCAGAGCACTTGGCATGGTAGGCAACGATATAGAAGAATGGGGGATCTGAAGACCTTCTGCCAGAGCAGGGGGAGTTGTGTCTGAGGAGACCTGTGTATGAGAAGAATGCATGGTGGGTCAGGGGAGGGGTTGCAGGGAGTCCCTGAAATAGAAGGGCCTGAGAGAGTGGCACACAGAGCTATTTTGGGGGGTTGAGGAGCATAACAAATTGTTGTTGATATGCAGTGCACTTGACCTACATACACACCAAGCTGTGTGCAGCCCTGCAACTGCTAAGTTAATAAGAATTAATAAATTGTCACCTTTATCTTTTTATTTCATATACAGTGTAGTTGAATTAAATAATATTGATAAACGGGGAAGAACATAACAGTGCTTTATACTTCAGGCACTGAGCATCTAAGGATCTCAGACCCTTTAAAAATGTGTGTGTATTTGGCCTCATAGTCCCGCTGTGAGGAAGATACAGCAAGTGAGTCACTTTTTTGTAGGATGGGACATTGAGTAAGAATAGTGAAAGCTCACATTTTCACAGGCCACATTTCAGTGGCCACTGCCTATGGATGCCTCAGTTTTGGGTGTCCAATTTGAAACACACTTTTGGCCATATTGTTATGTGGGTGACACACTACAGGTTCCATTGGCTGCACTTGCACTTAGGGTCCCCAGTAGTCCTAAAAATCAGCTGGACATTTATTTCATACTGGACCTTCAGAAGTAGTGCTTCTGAAGAAACTGGCTAACGAGAGCAGCCTGCTGCTACTGCAGCAGAGCTAGGAAATGAAGCTAGATCTATAGATCTTTGTATCTTGGCCCAATCTTCAAGCACATGTTGTGTATTGAAATAATATAACAGCAGTCTGGGTTGGATACTGATTTACAACATCAACAGTTACTCCCAATGCACCCCATAGGCTCTGCATTTAGTGTGTTTTGTAGGTGTACATATGAAATATAGATCCAGTAGTCTGTGAAGTGGGGAGAATAGAACTATAACTCTGCAGTTTCAACAAGAACCACTGTTGGGTATAAACAGGGTAGAAATCCATTCCTAACTGAAAGCCTTTTGCTAATTTTTTTTTTCTCAAAGCAGAAATACAAGTGAAGGCAGTGGGTGGCATAAAATGCATTGAGTAAAAGAGTTAAAATACAGAAAATATGCCTCAGGGTATCAGTTGGAAAACATTAAAATCAATTGGCTATTAATGGTATTTTCCCTTTGTCTCAAGTGTACTCTAAAGACAAATAGTTCAGGAAAAGGATCAGATCCTAGAGCTATGGAGAATTTGCCCCAGCTGAATCTCTGGCCTAAGGTTTTCCTTTCATTTTGGGAGATATTTTGCTGCTGCTTTCAGAATACCACCTTTCAGCAATTACAGACTTTCATCAGAGTTCGGTAATAATCCTATAGGAACTTATATCTCTTAGAGTGCATCAATACTTTTTCTGTCTCTTCAGGACGGTTCCTACAATTCTATCTTTCACCAGCCATCCAGCAGTTTTGCTACAGTGCCTGTCTTATTCTATTAATGCAAGTCATCAACATTAAGTTAGAGTAGGGATCCACTGCCATGAAGGGTCAGAATGCTTACAGGCAGCCTTTTTCTCTTCTCCTCCCTCTTTGACCTGAAAACTGATAGAGCAGCACCCTTTCCATAATGGTATTCATAGGATCTTGCAGGGTGACAGGTCTTGTCACACAGATCTTGTGTATCTCCACAGGTCGAATCCAGGACCAGAGCCTGGGGGAAGCAGAAGGGACATTTGAGACCTTGCTTAAAACAATCTTCTTTGAAACATTTAGTTTAGTGCTTTGTATTATTACATCTCTAGTGATGATGAATTCAGTTGTTTTTAAATAGCCTGTTTCCATTAGTATACCATATGTATTCATTTCATATGCCAAATAATTTAGATGTGAAATCATACAGAAAGAATGAAAAAAAATCAGTAGATCAGTAGCTGGAGACATACTGTTATTAGACTGTCAGCCTTATGCTATTCTTAACTTATCACAGATCCTGAAATATGCAGCACAGCCAATATTCAACCAAATGACCTAGAAAGAAATCTGTTTTATCTACAAGTCAACACATTTCTCATTAAATAAACTACCACAAGTTAATGGTCGGTCACTAAATGTTGACCTTTGATAAACTACTGGCCTAAATTTCTGTAAACAGCATATATGCACACCCCACCATCATAAAAACAACCTGAATTGTTTCATCTACTGTGCACAACCAAGGTAATGATTTTATAATGAAATCTTTCATTTAAGTTCACTTACCTTACTATCTTTCAAATCCCTCTTTAAAGATTTACTTGCAGCATCAGCTGCAAAAAAACCCAAAAACAACCCCCCACCCCCCCCAAACAAAAAAATGCCCACACTTGACAACAGTAAGGCTGGTAACATGCTGATACCACATCTTATATTGACCAGTATTGTCTCATTGTTAACTTAGGCCCAATCCCTGTATTGCTATGTCATCTCTTGCCTTATATTTAGATGACAAGACTTTTGGACCAAAGAGTATATTTTTGTTCTTTGTGGCTAGGGACAGACATTACACATAAACCGGTTTAAGTGGTCAGAAACCCATTTAAACCTGTAACAGAACAGAAGTTCAGTGAACATAAATCAGTTTCAAAATGACCAAAACTGGTTTAAGACTGACCTGGATGAATACAGTATTAAATTAACTGATTTAGATTAAACCAATCTATTGAACTTCTGTCACAGATCCCCTCCTGACTCAAGTTAATTCATAGTCCCCCAGCATCCCAAGATGCTTTATACCTTGCCTTGTGGGTGTGCTAGCCTTGGCCCATGCTGTCTGCTCTAGCTGAGTAGGGCTGGCCTCACCCCAGGCTGTCACAGAGCTGAGGCAGCAAAGCTCCTGTTCTATAGCCCTGGTCCTGCCTGTGCCTGTCAGCTTGGTAGGGCAGGTGGACAGGAGGTGGGGGAGCAGAGGCCCACACCCCAGCCCGGACACTGGTGTGTGAGGGTTCCCCCTGCCAACTCTCTGCCAGCCTGTGCAAGTCACTTATGAGCAAGTGGGAAAGGGAGGAGCAGACCCTCCAGCCTAGGGCTGGCCCAGATCCCCATGCCTCACTGTGTGTTCCCCTGCCCCAGGCAGGATTCCCTGAGTCCTGCCACCAGTGCAGAGGGGGAATTCTCCCCTCCCACCCCTCCATGCAGTCCAGCAATAGCTTAGCCTTGCTCCCACAGGTGCAAGGGTGGGAGTGGAATCCTCCAGCCTGAGACAGTCAATGCCAGGCCATGCTGAGGGATTGGAGGGGGGAATTCCCCCTTTTCATCAGTGGCAGGGCTGAGGTACAGGGATCCCCCAATGTGGGCTGATGCAGGGCACCTGCTCAGCCCCAAGCTGGAGGTACTGTTGTCCCCCATATCTGTAGGGGTGTGGCTAAGAAGGAGCTGGAAAATGCTGAGGTGTGGGAGGGGGGCAATTGCCCCTCTGCAATGGTGGCAGGGCTCAGGGAATCCTGCCCCAGGCAGGGGAACACCCACTGAGGCATGGGGATCCCACCACGTGGGCTGGTGCCTGGCACTGGCTAGGCCCTGGCCTGGAAGGGGTGGACAGCAGGTGTCAGGGGAGGGGGGCAGTGTGTGTTGGGCAGCCAATCAGGGATGGGCCCCACTTGGTTACATTCACATGCCTTTGGCAGTAGCCAGCTGCCTGGGAGTTGTGCTCTGGTGCCCCCTGGCTACTGGCCTGGGCCACTGCAAGCATAGGGCTGCCTTTCCAGATTCAAAAGTGAATGTCAATTCACTTCATTATCAGTTCAATCTGCACAGCTTAGAGAAACCTGCAGAGCTTGAATTCATTCAGCCTCCAGCTTTTTGACTGTCTGTGCTTAGCTTGTGTGCACAACACTTAGCATAGTTGTGTCTTCATCTATGACTTGTATTAGTAGGATGAGGATGATCAATAATAATGCAACACTGTTCCCCTGACATGGAGTTACATCCAAAGTTGAATACAGTTTTATCTCCATTTCATACTTTAAGTCACAAATGAGCAATACGGCCTATCCGACCTTCAGTGTGCTACATGGAATAGAGATGCATTGGAACCCAGGTGCTTTACAGGCTCAAGTTCCTAATGCTCCTGTGAAGATGAGGGTTTCTAATTAACTGGAAGCTGGAGCATGGGAGGTAGGGTGGAGGAGATGCAGATGGAGGTAACCCTGTGGCTCATATATAGTAGTATATAAAGCCAGAGTAAACAACAGCAGAGGACCACTGAGGTGCTCCAGCTACTTGTTGTGGCTTTTTTTTCACATGGCACCACTCCTTCAGTTAACTGCTCATCAACCAGTGATGAACATCAGCCTATTCGATAAGCAGCACTCTTTGAAAATGAAGACTACAGCAAACAGCTGAATGGCTGCTGCAAACCTGCTGTGAATTAAGCAGGTTGTAAACTACCTAGATACAAATGATCTGGGTTACTGTACCAAGTCCTGTCCTGAGAGGGTTACTATGTACTGAATACATGAATAGTCACTGATCCTCCTAGCCTCTGAATGAGGTGTAGGTAATGTAAAATAATTATTAGGAGTAAAACCTTTTGTTAGGAGTTCACTGTATCCCCATCAGGATAGAACCCTAAACCTTTAGCTCCTAGAAACTGCACATCCATTGTAATGGTCAGGCAACTGCATCAAATTGCAGGCTAAACGTGCTTGAGGCCTCTTAGATGGCTGAATGCTGGAAAAAGACTTCTCTCCAGTTCATATCTACTGTGCTACACCAGACATATCTGGTAGTATCTCTGGTGGGAAAGCTGAAGTCATTATGACTTGTACTTTAAGCAATGCAGGCCATCTACTACAGATGACTTCATTTCTAGCTGTCCTCATCTTCTTTTGTCACTTCATGTAGATGAAGGAAGCTAAAGGACTGAGGTTCACTGTGCAATTCTCACTCATTAATTCCAGTTTATGCATTGGTGCAATTTTAATCTCCAGAATGACAAGCAGTAAATGTTGGCACTGTACTTATGATCCAGATAGCTTGTTCAGGGTGGAGCCATACCCTCAGTCTGACCATGACCTCTCCACTTGAAAATAGACAAACTTTATTGATACAGAGTGATGACAGATAAGAATAATGCAAACAATTCTATATCTACCAATTCTAGAGCTATCACAGAGTCAAGGTACATCTGGCCAGTATGCAAGTTTCACCCTGAGGTTCTTTCTTGAAAGTCAGGTGTCAGCAGCCTGGAAGTTGAAAGCTGAGGCCCACCCTCCCAGTGGAGTGGGTGAGATGGGCTGGTGGTGTGTCCTATGTTCATGGTGGCTTTGGGTTCCCCTCTTGGGGACCCTTTGCTGCTCTGAAATCCCTACTTTTGTATTCTTTCTCTCCTCTGACTCTTCAGCTCTGGGCATCATTGATGGTTCTCCCTCTGGTTGTCATACTGTCCACGTTCTGTCCTGTCAGTGTATTCCTTTGTTTCCCAAACCATCCCATGCACACATCTTAATTTGGTTATTTACCAGTTTCTCCTAATTTGGTCCATCTACCAAAACTGGAAATCCCATGGGCTCTGCTATTGGGCACTGTGACTTAATGCCACCTTATCTCATTGTATGGAAATGTGTGGTACATGACTTCAATTTCTCAGCCTATGTGTCTGCTTGCCTGTGTCAGACACAGTGGACCTTGAAGAGAACTTTGTCACAACCAGGCTTTTAGAAATCAAGTGACCCTTGCCATTCCCCTCTACCATTGTTCTAATGCATATCTACTTTACCTATAAGCCAGTTTCCAAAAGCAGACCTCTAAATACCATTTTTTAGCCATCAGTAAATATATATGCATAAGAACACTGAATTGTATTTGCTTGGTCATTTAATGTTCTTTAAATATAGATGATTTTTCCTGTTAATTTCCTGGCCTTTTAAGAAAAGTACTCCTGCAACACCCTCCTCCCCCCCGGAATCTTAGTAATTGCTATGTGGTATTACATTGTCAGGGGTAGAAATGTTAAATCCACTGTATGAGCGAGCTAGCAAAATAACTAAAGGCAGTAGTAGGTTATCACCATGTGTTCAGATTAGTCACTAGAAATGAGGCATACACTTAAACTCTGTGTGTTACATATATATAAAGAGTGCAGAAAAATGAAGAGTCCTGGGTGGGCAATCATGGATTCTATTTCTGGTTCTTAAGGGAATGTGCTCTAGTATTGATAGCCAATGAGAGGTCCTAAAGCAGGGGCAAAAATCACTACTGTATAAAATAGGGGAGTTGGCAAAATTGTAAATCAGTGGTCCTCAGTTCTTTTAAACTCAAAGTGCCTCTTGTTAGACTCAGAGCCTCCCTTAATACTGTTTGGCAATACTGCAGATCCAGTGCCCTTACCTCAGCTCTTTGATCCAGAGGGCCCAATTGTGGTGTTCAGCCTGGTCTCCCCTTCTGCACTGTATTGTAGTAGCTTCCATCCACAGTTTGCTTCTCACTCCTAAATATTCTACCCAGGTTGTTTGCTTCTTACATCTCCATGCCTGAATTAATTTAGTACTTGTCAGCTTGATTTTGTGCTAAATGAAAGCATATTTTTTCCCCTTTTTCAAATGCCACTTTTGTTGTTTCACCCTCTTGATTAGATAAGTCATTCTGTCCTCTAAGATACTGATTTTCCTTCTACTGAGACACTGGCAACCAAAACTGTACAACCCCATCTCCTTCTGAAAGATGGGCCAATGTTTCACCAAAAACAAAACTTTCCATCTTTTACTATATGGAATGTAAAGATTCATTTCCTTCTCTCTTGATTCTATCTTCCCTGGTTTCTTGGTAGCCAATTTTCTTCTTTATTGATTTTGCGAAGGTTATACTTCCTTAATCAGGTATGTATTGTATTCCTCAGATGTTCTGGTGATCTGCAGTATCAGAACTTGTCATTCTAAACCACAAATATTTTTCTTCCTGTAAACCTGTAACTTAACTTGTTGGATCATCGTACTCAACAAGTAGTCATCAATGGCTCAATGTCTGGTTGGGAGAAGGCATCAAGTGGGGTTTCCAGAGGGTCTGTCCCAGGTCTGGTATTGCTTCATATCTTCATTGATGATTTGGCTGATGATAAATTTGTGGACAGCACCAAGATACTCTGGAGGCTAGGGCTAGGATCCAGAATGACCTGGATAGACTCGAGAAATGGTGCAAAATCAATAATATGAAATTCAATAAAGACATGTTCAAGATCCTGCACCTGGGATGGAATAATTGTACTCACAAATATAGACTGGGGAATAAAAGGACTTGGGAATTACAGTAGACTCTATGCTGAATATCAACCTATAGTGTGCTCTTGTTGCTAAAAATCTGACAGTGTACTGAGTTGTAATAACAAGAGTGTCACTTGCAAATCAAAGGAAGCAAATCTAGTCAGCAAGAGTGAGGCTTGCTGTCCAGGTTGGGGCCCCACACTTCAAGAAGGAAGTGGACAGTTTTGAAACAGTCCAGTGCAAAACAGCAAAAAAATTATTAGAGGCCTAGGAGGCAAGATTTATGAGGAAATCCTGAAAGAACAAGGTTTTTAATCTGCAGAAGAGAAGACTAAGGGGGAATTTTATAACAGTTTTCAAATACCTGATGGGCAATTACAGAGAGGATGGAGATGGTCTTTTCTCTGTGAATGTAGGTGACAGGACTACGGGTAACAAAGAAAATTCAGGTTGGAGATTAGGAAGAACATTCTGACAATGAGTGTAGTTAAGCATTGGAACAGGCTATTTATGATGACCCCCCAAGGGGGGGCCTCTTTCAGGTTATTTACAGCATAAGCTCTAGGTGGCCCTTCCAACCTGAAGCAGAAGTCTATTGAAAATTGCCATGAATCCATAATCAGCCATCTGCCAACTGCATGGTTGTTATAATTGTTATAAGATTGCCCAGACGTAGAGAAAAATAGCTCAGCAGGAGGGGGCAACTTGGATCAGAAATGATAGGATAAAGGAAACAGAGCAGTGGGGGATAGAATCTTGGATCAGAAACCTGTCACCACGAGGGGCAAGGCAAGGTGCTTAACAATACAGCAAGCTAGTCAGCTCCACCTCTAGCTCGGTTTTGGTTGGGTCTTTTCCTCCTGGTGACTTTAATAGAGAAACGATGGTCTGTGCAGAACATGAATCCCTTTGAATGGCCACTGTGCTGATCCCATGCAATGCTCTAGGGCAGCACTCCTGAGCTCAGGTACAGAGGCACACCACACAAGAGAAGGCAGAATGCTTGACAATATGGTGAGCTAAGCAGCACCACCTGCAGCTTAGTTTCAGTTGGGTCTGTCCCTCCTGGTGGCCTTAGGATGGAAACAATGGCCCAGGTAGGCCACGAATCCCTCAAATGTCTATGGCGCTGGGCGCATTCGGTAAGCAGAGACAGCATCAACCTTGGCTTGGGCATTCATCAAATCCAGTTTTAGGTTGAAGGCCTTAAGGGGCAGTGGCAGAGACCTAGGGGCCTTGACCATAATTGGATCCAAATAACCATTAGTGTTTAACACCCCTAGGATATGGGCAGCACTACCCCCCAGCTCAGGGCTTCCCAATGGACCTAAGGGAGGGCTGCAGAAGCTCCTCAGCCTTGATGTACAGCCAGCCCAAATGACCATCTGTGCTTAACACCTTATGCGGGCCATCAGCACCACCTCTGGCTCAGAGGGGGCTTGAAAAATGTCCCTGCCAACCAGTCCCAGCTCTGATGAGGGTTTGCTAACACTATATTATGTGGCTGTTGGTCATTAGTTACATGGAGAGAAGGCACCACATTAAGAACATAAGGGCCTACACTGTTTGCCGCGAGCATATGCCACTTCTATACTGTATGGCAGTGGTTATACCAGCAGCCAAGGCTACTAGAAAGAAAAGTTTTCTGTTATGGCCAGGCCCCCAGGGGACTGGGGAACTGCTTCCCAGCCAATCGTACTGAACATCAGATTAAGAAACCATTTATCACATTGGCCTGTGGCAGAAACCACAGGCAGGTATTGGGCTCAATCCTGCTGCAACCTGTGACTAGACCATTGCCTTTTTAGCAGCTGCCTCTCTCTTAAGAGTCATAGAAAAACTGTGGAATCTCCATCAGTGGAAATCTTCAAGAGCAGATTAGACAGACACTTGACTGAGATGGTTTAGTCAGGGATGATTTTACCTTGAGCAAGGGACTGGACTAGATGACTTTGTGAAGGATTAATTACTCAGGGTATACCTGTACTGCTATTTAGGGTTGGCATTGAGGTTTGCTCTTAACCAACCTAAGCCTCTTTTCCCCATCTACATTACTTTGCCATAGCTGCACATAAACACAGGAATGGTAAGTATTAGTCAGGCTGAAACTGGTTTAAGATGAACCTGGTTGAATATTGTATCAGACTTAACTGATTTGGGTGAAACTGGTTTATGAAACTTCTGTCCCAGACCCCTTCCTGGCTCAAGTTAAATCGCAGTCCCCCAGCATCCCAGCATGCTTTCCAGCCCTGGGCTGGGCTTTGCTGTTTGCTCCAGCAGAGAAGGGTTGGGGTGGTCAGGGGAGGCAGAGCCTGCCCCTGCCAGGCAAACTCCGGCTGGGGCCTGGGGCCAGAGAGGGGGGTTAACCCCCCCCCCCTCGCCCTGAGTACAGCACTGCCCTGTTGCTAAACTTACTGAAACTTACTGCTGGCTGTGACTGTGGACTATAAATCCCAGAGGCACCTGGGGGCAGGAAGAGGAAATGATGAGCAACCCTGGAGAGTCCTGCTGCTGGGATTCTGGACTGCCAATCCCAGAGACCTCAGGCAGCAAGAAGAAGCAAACAGACAGCCCATGCTGGATACATGCCAGAGAGGCATGCTCTAGTGCTGCCTGGTTTCTAGCCTGAGCCACTGAAGGCATGTGGCTGCATTCCCTGAATCAAAAGTAAATGTGTGTCCAATTGTTTCTCAGTTTAGTTTGTTTCTCAATCTCTGTAGTTTAGACTAATCTGCAAAGACTGAATCAATTCAGCCTTGGGCTTTTTGTCTGTCTGTACTTAGCTATTGTTGTAATAATGATTCTGCTTGAGCAAAAGAGACTTCTGTCTCTTTAAGGAAGTAGGATACAGAGGTCTGGAAGTCCGTTAACCCAAGAGAGTTGTAAACACACTGAAAGGATTTGACCTTGGGTTCCAAGGCTCAAAAGAACTTCTGGGATGGTTAGACTCCACCCAGAAGTAAAGTGAGGGGTTTTTAATCTGAATTGTTGTTGGTTTGGAGCTAGAAGTTGGACTTAGTAGTGGCTCTACCTAGCACTACAGATGTACAGGTCAGTCGCATCTTATGCAGGGGTTATGTTCTGAAGTTAGCGCGTAAGGCAAAAATTGCGTATAGTCAAATCGCGATTACCGTACCAGCGATTTGACTAGCTGTGACTGCCTCTGCCTCCAAAACCTTCCGCCGCTGCTGCGGAACCGTGCTTAGAGCTGTGCGGCTGGCGGGCACGGCCCTGCACCGCGGGGGG